>NC_069500.1:427381667-427639167 GCF_027579735.1 Bombina bombina | reverse complement strand
GAGTGTGACACAGTGCAGTGCTTTTTTAGTGAGGGAAATTACGTGTTGCCATACTTGTGGGGTCAGAGTCAGGTTCAGAACTGATTCCCAAGTGAGTAAGTGAGGAAGTTTGTTCTCAGGGTCTGTGTTTCCTATTAAAGTGTAATGCATTGATAAAGGTCTGTGTAATTTGTTACCTTGTTGCCAAGTCGTTTCCCAGAGTGTACGGGGTCGGTGTAGCTCAGGTTGGAATCCCCAGCTAGTAAGAAAGCTCTTTAGTCTTGTGTATTCGTACGTCATGTACCTGGGTAAGTTGGAGCCTGCCTTTATTTCTGAGAGTGTCATGAAGCGCGGGGTTGGTGAAGTAACCCAAAGGTCAGCTACTGTTTGTATTCCAATTCTAGTCCAGCCATAAGGATGAGAGTCAGGTAAGCCTCGTAGGAGACCTGTCAAGGGAGTAATAGGTGAAGGATGTGGGGCGATGTGTGGATAGTGTCTAAGCTTGTCCCACATGGCGAGGCATTCTCGTATTATGTTATTGCTAATGTCTGTGGTACGTCTTAGGTGGGCCGGAATCCAAATTAAGTCGGGCAAAAATATATGATTTGGGAGGGAGGCTTGTTCTATGGTTTTCCATTTACTAGGGGAGTCTTTAGTACCCCATTGTGAAATATGGGTGAGCATGGCTCCTTCATAATACCTAGTTATTGATGGGGAGGCTATACCTCCTCTACTAAGGGGGCTTTGAAGGATTTTGTGCGCCACTCTGGGGGGTTTGTGCTGCCATATATATTTTGTAAATTCACTCTGAAATTGGTGAAGGAGATATCCCGGGATACGGAGAGGGAGACATCTAAATAAATAAGTAATTTTAGGTAGAAAGGACATCTTAAGGGCTGTTAACCTACCTATCCATGAGATGTGAGTATAGTCCCATTTGTCTTTCAAAGTACGCAGTTTGGTTAAAAGGGGCAGGTAGTTGTCTTTGATCATCTGAGGGATATTGTTCGATATCTTAACACCTAAGTGGGGGATGAAGTTATTGACGCAGTGTACTCTGTATTGGACCTTGAGGGTGTCAACTGTGCTCTGTGGGATTCCCCAGGTAAAGATTTCTGTTTTATCTAGATTTAATTTGTAGAGTGACATGTCTCCAAAGGAGTTTAAAATCTCTATCAGTCTCGGGAATGAAGATAGGGGGTCTGACGAGAATATAGTAATGTCGTCTGCAAAGAGTGCAATCTTGTGAATTCTGCCATGTAGGCGAATGCCATAAATTTTTTTATCTTGTCTGATTTGTTCTGCTAGTGGCTCGATTGCCAGGGCAAAGAGTAGGGGTGAGAGTGGACACCCTTGTCTGGTGCCATTAGATATTGGGAAGGGGGGTGAGGTAAAGCCTAGGCCTCTAACTACTGCTGTGGGAGTGGAGTAAAGAGCCTGTATCGCTTTGATAATTTGATCTGGGAAACCAAAGATTTTAAGAGTTTTCCATAAGTAGGACCATCTAATGCGGTCAAAAGCCTTCTCTGCATCTAATGAGATGACAGAGAATGGCCTATTTAGTCTTGTGGATTCGGTGCAGATGTTTAGGAGACGTCTAGTATTGTCTGGCCCCTCGCGGTGAGGGATAAATCCTACTTGGTCTAAGTTTATGAGGTTCGGGAGTAATTTAGAGATACGTGTAGCAAATAATTTAGCATAAATTTTAATGTCTAAATTAATCAAGGAGATTGGCCTGTAATTGGAGCATAAGGATGGGTCTTTTTGGGGTTTAGGAATAGTAATCACCGTTGCTTCCAAAAATTCCTGACTAAACCTACCCTGTTCTCTAGCGTGATTAAAAAATCTTAAGAGTAGTGGGGTTAGTTCGTTTGTGTATGTTTTGTAGAAGGCTGCTGAGTAGCCATCTGGACCCAGAGTTTTAAAAGGTTTTAGATGCTTTATTACGTGTTTGATTTCCTTAGAGGTGAAGGGGGATGAGAGTGTTTCTTGGTCGTCAGGTGACAATGAGGGGAGATTTAAGCTGCGAAGGAAGGAGCATATTTTGTCAACAGGAGTTAGTTTGTCGCTAGCATTTTTTTCTAGATTGTACAGGTTTGAGTAGAATTTCTCAAAACAAGTACCAATGTCTGAGGGTTTGCGGTATGTCTGGTTCTCAAATTGGATCTGGTGAATTCTTGAGGTACTCGCTCTGTTTTTAAGTTTATTTGCTAGTAGTGTATCTGCTTTGTTACTCTTATGGTAAGTAATCTGTTTCAGCTTAAATAAGTTAGCCTGGGTGCGTTTTAGTTCTAGTTGGTTAATATGGTTTTTAATCTGTATAATTTGAGCTGTGGTGTCATCTGAAGGTGTACTTCTATTTAGGAGTTCTAGTCGACGCAATTCAATATGAGATTTGGAAAGGGGTAGGCCAGATAGTTTTTTAAGATGAGCTTGTTGTTTAATTATGAGATCTCTAAAGGTGGCCTTTGCCGCCCCCCATAATGTGTCGTCTCTGACCTGATTATTGTCATTAGTTTGGCAATAGAAGGTTATGTCTTTTCTCAAGGTTTCCTTAAATGCAGCATCCTGTAGGATGTCATGCGGGAGGCGCCATGAAGGCTTCACATTATGTCGCTCCGCTGAGCGGAGAGTTACTGAGACTAGGTCATGATCAGACCATGGGCATAGGGAGATGCTAGAATGTTTGACTAGGTCAAGGGTTTCTGCTGAACAAAAAACATAATCGAGTCTGGAGTATGTTTTATGAGGGAATGAGAAGTGAGTGTAGTCTCTATCTCTAGCATGAAGTGAACGCCATACATCGAAGTAGCAGAAGTGGGTAATTATTTGTCTGAACTTTTGGGAAAGTTGAGCAGGAGGGGTGGTGTGTTTTGTCCGGGCAGTTCTTTTTCTGTCTAGTGCTGGATCCCAAGTCATGTTGAAGTCCCCCGCTAGTAAGACTCTGCCTATTTTTATCCGGTCAACTGTGTGTAGGATCCGTTTGAGGTATCTAGGCTGATGTGAGTTAGGTAGATAGATAGAAACTAAGGTATGATCAGTATGGTCTAGCTTACATGTTAAAATGAGAAATCTAGATTGGGGGTCTTTTAGAACTTGGATTGGTTCATAAGCTATTCTTTTATGGATTAAAATTGCCGTACCTCTGGCTTTTTTTGAAAAAGAGGTGTATTCGAGGACAGTGTAGTCTTTAGATATTGTGCAAGGAGGATTGTCTGACGACCAATGTGTTTCCTGAAGGAATGCTACGTCAGGGTTATGGAATTTGAGTGATCTAGCCAAAAGGCTACGCTTATGTGGGGAGTTTAGGCCTCGTACATTGTGGGTTAGTATTTTAAGGGGTGGCATAGAGAGGTATGGAGAATAGGTCAGGTCTTTTAATACTGAGAGTTAGTGTAAGTGGGGAGGATAGGGGGAGGGAAATAGGCAACAGATAGTGTGAAGAAGAGTTAGCGAAAATAGTTCGCTATGGTGGAGCCCTAGTGTGGGCTGCCTGTGATGGGGGGCGAGAAGCTAACAGAAACAGGGGTCTTTGGAATGGACCCTGCTCCGCAGTAATCATTGTAAATTAACTTGCTATTACATATGTGCAATACTTAAATTAAGACAACAACCTTAAACAACAATCTAACACATGACTTAATTGTACTATCTAATAGTAAACTTTTCAAGCTTTAACTCAGTCTCAGTTATGATCTGTTGGAGACAGGTCAAACTTCCAGGTCAAATAAAGTCTAGGTAAGTTCCGTTAAAGGCTACCAGGCGTGTTTTTACGGTGGGTTAGTTTTAGGTTTCTTGGCTCTCTGCTCTTTAATAGTCCATTCGGGAGCCGAAGCTCTCAGCTTTGGGTGGGTTGGCTGTAACTGTGGAGGCTGTTCCTGGTGTAGGCCCCATGTGGTCAGGAGAGCCATACCCTGAGGTATGGAGTTAATTGTGTGGCTCTGGTTGTTTCTGGTGACCACTAGGTTTGTAGGATGGCCCCACCTGTATTTAATGTTGGCCTTCCTGAGCGTCAGAGTAATTTGTTGAAAGGTTTTACGGTACTGTAGGGTATGAGTTGAAAGATCAGGCAGGAGTTGAACATCCTTGAATTTTTCTGGCATAGGCGGTCTTTTGAAGGCTGCTTGCATAAGTTTGTCTTTATATATGTAGCTGTGAAAGCAGACAATTACATCTCTTGGTTTGTCGGCTGGAGTAAGTCGTGATCTTAAAGCTCTATGGGCTCTCTCCATTGTATCAGTGTGTCCATCTGGGGTGCCCACGAGTACTGTAAACAGCTCCTTTAGGTAGGGTTGGAGATGAGTATTTTCTACGGTTTCTGGAATACCCCTAAACCGGATATTATTTCTGCGAGATCTGTCTTCGATGTCTGCCATTTTAAATTCAAGTTGAGTCATCTGATCTGCTAGGGTTTCAGAGTAAGTGAGCAGGTTTGATTGATCTACTGCTAGATCATCCTGTTTCCGCTCTAGTGCTTCAACTCTTTCTCCAATCTCTGAGATTTCCTTTTTCAGTTCCGCAGAAGACCGTTGAATTTCCTGGGTGATAGAGCGCGTTTGACTGGCCAACATATGCTGTAGGGTAGCCTTAGTAATGTAATGGTGTGATGGCGCTTCTGAGCGCACACTGGAATGAGATTCAGCATCGATCGACTCAGGGTCGCTCATCTCCTCGTTGGTGACAGGGTTAGATTCCTTTCCTGATTGAGTAAAATGATCATAAACAGTCTTCTGAGTGGTAGTGGAGGGTTTCCCCTGACGCCTGGGCCCGTGGGGCATTGTATTAAGACTGTTAGGTATGCCTGTAGGTTAAAGATTAACACCAACCTTCTCTTATAGAGCGCTCTGAAAACAATCTGAAAAGTATAAAGCACCGTACAGTAAAGTTTACTAGGTCTGATATGTATTGCTAGACTGCGGAGCAGGGGTCAATAACACTTTCTATATTTATGACATTTTGTTACAGCATCAAATAATAGGTAGTAATTGAACCCTTCGATCTCAACATATAAATGCAGGTATGTGAGTCGCTGGCACCCCAGGGAGTGGTGGGATACGACTATATAGAAGGGAAAAAGGAGAAGGGAAGTGACCAGCCCAGACTGGCTGGACCGGAAAGGGAGAGGTGCCAGAGAGAATTAACAGACAGTGTAACTCAGTGGAATATTGAGCAGGGGTGGATAAGATACCTTGCTATTAAGTCCTTAAATTGTTAGTTTAGGAGTGTAGGTGAAGGTGATGTTCTTCTGGATATAAGATTTCAGAAGGTATGTTACAGTAGGGGGAGTGCGGTGTGGGAAGATCAGGCTATGTGTAGTGAGTGTGCTTGCTGCTACGTGTCAGTGTATGTGTGGCTAGGGGAGCGCGTCAATATATGTGTCTATATGTATGCGCCTCGGGGGGTAAGTGTTGGTTAGACTACTTGGTAGCTTTAGGTAAATATATATGTTAGGCTAGGGCACTAGAACCTTTAGTGAAAGACCAGTGTTTTTTAGCCTAGCTGTCAGCACATCATATCAATGAGGAGTTACACCAACACTTATCGTGATACACTTAAATACCTGTGGAAGAAAGATGTATGATTAAGGAGATATTGGAAATATTATAGTAGGTAGGACCTGTAGGTAAAAATAAGTGTTAGACAGATATAGTAAGTAAAAAACACTCCACTCTGGGCTGAGAGCTCAGAGACACATAGGCTGACGCAGCAGCAATAATATAACACAGTAATGCTGCAGGTTATTGTGAGAATATAATTTCCACAGTCTATCTGAGGCTGTGCTGCATATATGTAACCACTGATAGAGGGCAGCTTCAGGTAAAGCGATTGGTGATGCCCCTGAGAGATACCAATTGGGGGATACTTGGATACCTAGAGCTCCTCTCCTAGATGGTACACTGAGGAGCCTCTAATTGCTCGTACTTTAAGGTACTGCTCCCAGGGTCACTGGCAATATCAAGGTATGTGAGATGAAAATGTCCCAGAGAAGTACACTCTAAGTGCTTAGGTGGCTAATAGGGTGCCTTTCAAACTTTCCCCCTTAAACTAGTAAGAGTGGCTTCACGGTAAATACCAATCCAATAGTTACGTGGGTAAACCTCTATATATATGTCCTAAGGGTATTCTCTCCCCTTTAGCACTGTGATAGAGCTCTATAGTTTCTCCATATAGTAGAAGATGTTGCACAGCACATGAACACAGTAGTTTACATATACATATAGAAAATATTAATTGCAGCTGCAGTTTATAGTGAGATTAGTGAGAGCAATATCCAGAACACAACAGTAGTAATATAACTTTATCAGGCTAAAACCTGTAAGAGACCTGTGAACAAGAGAATTGTTATTGTTAATGCAGGGTGTGAGATGAGACTACACCTCAGGTAGCAAACCTAAGGACTGTAACGCTGGCGCAGCAGCTCAAGTTTCTGATGTGAAATCTGGGTAGAAACCCACCGCTGCAGGGGGTGGATGTATATCTGGGATTGTTATGTCGCAGATAGTCTTTGCACTATGGTATCAGTAGTATCAGGCTCCGTGGGCCCATTTATGGGAGCAGCCCATGAACAAATGTAAGTTTAAGTATAAGTCACCTCAGGTTGGTAATGTATACCGTTGACTTAATGGGGCCTCCTGATAGTGGCAAGTTATATCTCTGGTGTGGCTCGTAAAACCCAGCTGTGGGACTAGTGGGAGAAGGATAGGGGGGAGTGTCTAGTAAGCTGAAAGGGTGTCCTCAAAGATGTGAAGCAAAGTGGCAAGGTGTAGGTTTAGAACTTTATAAGATCAATACCTGTATGTCCGCATGGGCCCTGCTATTATATCCAGGTCTTGTAGGCACAGGGTCTCACCGTTACTGTCTGGAGGCTGCTTTCATAGGCCGCTCAGTTAGGCACCTGTGGGGGTGAGGAACTAGCTATCTTCGGTCGTCTGGTAACGACAGCAGCGCTCCTCCAGATAGACTCTATTCGGGCCAAGTCGGAGCTAAGTGAGGAAGCAAGGCCCCAAGATGGCGCAGGTTCGCGCCTTTTCCAGAGGATTGCGCAACAGGTAGGCCTGGTTACTATTTCTGTGGGAACCGGGAGCCTCGGCCTCTATATTTCCCTCTCCAATCAGGAAAGTGGTTGTCCTCTTGTTGTTGTGCTGATCTTCAGAGTCCTTCAGCTACTGCAGGTTAGGATATCCAGTACCGGCCTCTTCTAGACAGATGTCCCGGCCTCTGGGTGCGCGCTCCGGAGCGGATCCCCGACCCTCCGGAGCAGAATGACAGACAGCTGGGTGGTAGCTGGTGATAGCAGGGGGAAGTAGTTTCTGAGTCTCCGGAGCGGAGCCCCGACCCTCCGGAGATAAGGACTCGCAGTAGGTAGCAGCGAAGAGTGGCCTCAGTGTCCGCCTCACCTCCGGCGGCTCTTCTCCCACAATCAAGCAGGGTTCTCTAGGAAATAGTAGGTGCACAGTTAATAGATTCTCCGGAGCGGAGCCCCGACCCTCCGGAGAACTGGCTCCCTTGTCAGTGTCGTCCGCAGCCTCTTTTAGGTAGGTCCCGCTGTAAGCAAATGCAGGGATAGTAGGAAACTGGCTGATTTTATAAAATTAGTCTCATCAATCTCCAAATGCAAGGGAGAGTCCAGCTTAGCTTTAAAGTAGTGCTTGGGCTGATATTTCAGCAGTATATTCACTATTAAACACTGTTTTGTCAGTATTTCAGAGCAGAGCTCCTCTCAGACACGTCTGCTCAGTTCAGCGGTAAGCTCCGCCCCCCCGTATATATATTTTTTTATTTCAGTTATATTTTTCCTAGGCAATTTGTTATTGACATTATTAGCCAGCATATAGTGTCCCTGGTGAAGCACTGTATAGTTGCTCTGCAGTTATAAATATTTATCAGTACTATATACTTACTCTGCAGTTATATATTAGTACTATATACTTGCATTATACCTTATGATCAGGATACAATGGAGGAGGCATATGTGAATTCAAGGATGACACCTCTGATTTCTATGACGATATAGTACATACACTGGATAGTCTGTTTTTTTATATAGATGCCTTAAGAAAAAACACAATTTATGCTTACCTGATAAATTTATTTCTCTTGTGGTGTATCCAGTCCACGGATCATCCATTACTTGTGGGATATTCTCATTCCCAACAGGAAGTTGCAAGAGGACACCCACAGCAGAGCTGTAATATAGCTCCTCCCCTAACTGTCATAGCCAGTCATTCGACCGAAAACAAGCCGAGAAAGGAGGAACCATAGGGTGCAGTGGTTACTGTAGTTTAAATTTAAAAATTACCTGCCTTAAAATGACAGGGCGGGCCGTGGACTGAATTTATCAGGTAAGCATAAATTGTGTTTTCTCTTGTAAGGTGTATCCAGTCCACGGATCATCCATTACTTGTGGGATACCAATACCAAAGCTAAAGTACACGGATGAAGGGAGGGACAAGGCAGGAACTTAAATGGAAGGAACCACTGCCCGTAAAACCTTTCTTCCAAATATAGCCTCCGAAGAAGCAAAAGTATCAAATTTGTAAAATTTTTACAAAATATGAAGCGAAGACCAAGTCGTCGCCTTGCAAATCTGATCAAAAGAAGCCTCATTTTTAAAGGCCCAAGTGGAAGCCACAGCTCTAGTGGAATGAGCTGTAATCCTTTCAGGAGGTTGCTGTCTAGCAGTCTCATAGGCTAAGCGGATTAAGCTTCTTAGTCAAAAAGAAAAAGAGGTTGCCGAAGCCTTTTGACCTCTCCTCTGTCCAGAGTAGACAACAAACAAAGCAGATGTTTGACGAAAATCTTTAGTAGCTTGTAAGTAAAACTTTAAAGCACGGACCACGTCCAAATTGTGCAACACAAGGATGGAACAACAATCTCTTGATTGATATTCTTGTTAGATACCACCTTAGGTAAGAACCCAGGTTTGGTACGCAGGACTACCTTATCCGTATGAAAAATCAGATAAGGAGAATCACATTGTAAGGCAGATAGCTCAGAGACTCTACGAGCCGAGGAAATAGCTACCAAAAAAAAGAACATTCCAAGATAAAAGCTTGATATCTATGGAATGAAGAGGTTCAAACGGAACTCCTTGAAGAACCTTAAGAACCAAGCTTAAGCTCCATGGTGGAGCAACAGGTTTAAACACAGGCTTGATTCTAACTAAAGCCTGACAAAATGCCTGAACGTCTGGAACATCTGCCAGACGCTTAACTAGCTGACAATCCTTTTTCCAAACCTTCTTGGAGAAAAGATAATATCCTAGCAATCCTGACCTTACTCCATGAGTAACCCTTGGATTCACACCAATAAAGATATCTACGCCAAACCTTATGGTAAATTTTCCTGGTGACAGGTTTTCGTGCCTGTCTTAAGGTATCAATAACTGACTCGGAGAAGCCACGCTTTGATAAAATCAAGCTTTTAATCTCCAGGCAGTCAGCCTCAGAGAAATTAGATTTGGATGGTTGAAAGGACCCTGAAGTAGAAGGTCCTGTTTCAGAGGCAGAGACCATGGTGGAATGGATGACATGTCCACTAGATCTGCATACCAGGTCCTGCGTGGCCACGCAGGTGCTATCAGAATCACCGATGCTCTCTCCTGCTTGATCTTGGCAATCAGTCGAGGGAGCAGAGGAAACGGTGGAAACACATAAGACAGGTTGAAAGACCAGGGCGTTGCTAGAGCATCTATCAGTGTCGCCTTGGGATCCCTGGACCTGGATCCGTAACACGGAAGCTTGGCGTTCTGACGAGACGCCATGAGATCCATTTCTGGTTTGCCCCAACGATGATTTAGTTGTGCAAATGCCTCCGGATGGAGTTCCCACTCTCCCGGATGAAAAGTCTAACGACTTAGAAAATCCGCCTCCCAGTGCTCTACACCTGGGATATGGATAGCTGATAGGTGACAAGAGTGAATCTCTGCCCAGCTAATTATTTTTGAAACTTCTAACATCTCTAGGGAACTTCTCATTCCCCCTTGATGGTTGATGTAAGCTACAGTCGTGATGTTGTCCGTCTGAAATCTGATGTACCTCAGAGTTGCTAACTGAGGCCAAGCCTGAAGAGCCTTGAATATCGCTCTTAGTTCCAGAATATTTAATGGAAGGAGAGACTACTCCTGAGTCCACGATCCCTGAGCCTTCAGGGAGTTCCAGACTGCACCCCAACCTAGAAGACTGGCATCTGTCGTAACAATTGTCCAATCTGGCCTGCGAAAGGTCATACCTTTGGACAGATGGACCCGAGATAGCCACCAGAGAAGAGAATCCCTGGTCTCTTGGTCCAGATTCAGTTGAGGGGACAAATCTGTGTAATCCCCGCTCCACTGACTGAGCATGCATAGTTGCAGCGGTCTGAGATGTAAGCGTGCAAACGGCACTATGTCCATTGCCGCTACCATTAAGCCGATTACTTCCATACACTGAACCACCGAAGGGCGCGGAATGGAATGAAGAACCCGGCAGGAATTTAGAAGCTTTGATAACCTGGACTCCGTCAGGTGAATTTTCATTTCTACAGAATCTATCAGAGTCCCTAGAAAGGAAACTCTTGTGAGTGGGGATAGAGAACTCTTTTCCTCGTTCACTTTCCACCCATGCGACCACAGAAATGCCAGTACTACGTCCGTATGAGACTTGGCAATTTGGAAGTTTGACGCCTGTATCAGGATGTCGTCTAAATAAGGGGCTACTGCTATGCCCCGCGGCCTTAGGACCGCCATAAGTGACCCTAGAACCTTTGTAAAGATTCTTGGGGCTGTAGCTAATCCCAAGGGAAGAGCTACAACTGGTAATGCCTGTCTTAAAAGGCAAACCTGAGAAACCGATGATGATCTTTGTGTATCGGAATGTGAAGATAAGCATCCTTTAGATCCACTGTAGTCATATATTGACCCTCCTGGATCAGTGGTAGGATGGTACGAATAGTTTCCATCTTGAACTACGGAACTTTGAGGAATTTGTTTAAGATCTTTAGATCCAAAATTGGTCTGAAGGTTCCCTCTTTTTTGGGAACCACAAACAGATTTGAGTAAAAACCCTGTCCCTGTTCCTCCTTTGGAACTGGATGGATCACTCCCATAACTAGGAGGACTCGTACACAGTGTAAGAATGCCTCTCTCTTTATCTGGTGTGCAGATAATTGTGAAAGGTGAAATCTCCCGTTTGGGGGGGGAAGCTTTGAAGTCCAGAAGATATCCCTGGGATATAATTTCCAACGCCCAGGGATCCTGAACATCTCTTGCCCACGCCTGGGCAAAGAGTGAAAGTCTGCCCCCTACTAGATCCGTTCCCGGATAGGGGGCCGTTACTTCATGCTGTCTTACAGGCAGCAGCAGGCTTTTTTACCTGCTTACCTTTTTTCCATGTCAGGTTTGGTCTCCAGACCGTCTTGGATTGAGCAAAAGTTCCCTCTTGTTTATTATTAGAGGAAGTTGAGGCCGCACCTGCCTTGAAGTTTTGAAAGGCACGAAAATTAGCCTGTTTGGCCCTAGATTTGGACCTGTCCTGAGGAAGGGCATGACCTTTTCCTCCAGTGATATCAGCAATAATCTCCTTCAACCAGGCCCGAATAGGGTCTGCCCCTTGAAGGGAATGTTAAGTAGCTTAGATTTTGAAGTCACGTCAGCTGACCATGATCTAAGCCATAGCGCTCTGCGCTCCTGTATAGCAA
The DNA here is from genome assembly GCF_027579735.1 of Bombina bombina. Lineage (NCBI taxonomy): Eukaryota > Metazoa > Chordata > Amphibia > Anura > Bombinatoridae > Bombina > Bombina bombina. The sequence continues at coordinate 427,627,512 of NC_069500.1, read as the reverse complement.
AACCAGAATTCTTAGCCGTTAGTTTAGTCAAATGAACAATGGCATCAGAATAAAAGAATTGGCTAGCTTTAGTGCTCTAAGTTTGCCAAGTATGTCATCCAATGGAGTCGCTACCTGTAAAGCCTCTTCCAGAGACTCAAACCAGTACGCCGCAGCAGCAGTGACAGGGGCAATGCATGCAAGGGGCTGTAGGATAAAACCTTGTTGAATAAATATTTTCTTAAGGTAACCTCTAATTTTTTATCCATTGGATCTAAAAAAAAAAAGCACAACTGTCCTCGACAGGGATAGTAGTATGCTTTACTAGAGTAGAAACTGCTCCCTCCACCTTAGGGACTGTCTGCCATAAGTCCCATGTGGTGGCGTCTATTGGAAACATTTTTCTAAAAATAGGAGGGGAAGAGAACGGCACACCTGGTCTATCCCATTCCTTAATAATAATTTCTGTAAACCTTTTAGGTATTTGGAAAAACATCAGTACACACCGGCACTGCAAAGTATTTATCCAGTCTACACAATTTCTCTGGCACTGCAATGGTATCACAGTCATTCAGAGCAGCTAAAACCTCCCTAAGCAACACGCAGAGGTGTTCAAGCTTAAATTTAAATGTAGAAATATTAGAATCAGGTATCTTTCCTGAGTCATTAACATCACCCACTGACTGAAGCTCTCTTTCCTCAGCTTCTGCATATTGTGAGGCAGCATCAGACATGGTTCTTAAAGCGTCAGTATGCTCTGCATTTTGTCTCACCCCAGAGTTTTCTCGCTTACCTCTAAGTTCAGGTAGTCTGGCTAATACCGCTGACAGTGTATTATCCATGACTGCCGCCATGTCTTGTAAAGTAAACGCTATGGGCGCCCTAGATGTACTTGGCGCCATTTGAGCGTGAGTCCCTTAAGCGGGAGTCAAAGGGTCTGACACGTGGGGAAAGTTAGTCGGCATAACTTCCCCCTCGTCAGATTCCTCTGGTGATACATTTTTTAAAGACAGAAAATGATCTTTATTGCATAAAATGAAATCAGTACATTTGGTACACATTCTAAGAGGGGGTTCCACCATGGCTTTTAAACATAATAAACAAGGAGTTTCTTCTATGTCAGACATGTTTATACAGAATAGCAATTAGACTAGCAAGCTTGGAAAACACTTTAAATCAAGTTAACAAGCAAATATAAAAAACGGTACTGTGCCTTTAAGAGAAACAAATTTTGTCAGAATTTGAAAAACAGTGAAAAAATGCAGTAAATCAAATGAAATTTTTACAGTGTGTATAATAGGCTAACAGAGCATTGCACCCACTTGCAAATGGATGATTAACCCCTTAGTTCAAAAAACGGATCAAAAAAACAAAATAGACGTTTTTTAACAGTCACAACCAACTGCCACAGCAAGCTGTGGCCCTACCTTCCCCAATAAACGACTTTGGAAAGCCTTTGGCCCTTTAGAGATGTCCTATAGCATTCAGAGGGCCTTTGAGGGAAGCTGGATGTCACAGTTTGTAATTTTAACTGCACCAACTGTAACTTTTATACTACAACAGTGGAAATAGTTTCTAGTCAAAATTTAAGCCAGCCATGTGGAAAAAACTAGGCCCCAATAAATTTTTATCACCAAAGCATATATAAAAACGATTAAACATGCCAGCAAACGTTTTATATTGTAAATATCATAAGGGTATTACCCCTGGGAGTAAGCATGATACCAGTCGTTATTAAATCACTGTATTCAGGCTTAACTTACATTAATCCGGTATCAGCAGCATTTTCTAGTGTTTTCCATCTCTAGAAAAAATTATAACTGCACATACCTGATAGCAGAATAAACTGCACGCCATTCTCTCGCTGAAGTTACCACCTCAGACATATGTGAAAATAGCAATGGATCTTAGTTACAACCTGCTAAGATCATAGAAGATCATAGAAACCTCAGGCAGATTATTTTTCTATTTACTGCCTGAGATAAAATAGCACAACTCCGGTACTATTTAAAAATAACAAACTTTTGATTGAAGAAAATAAACTAGCTATATTTAACCACTCTCTCCTACAACGTCCTAGCTTGTTGAGAGTTGCAAGAGAATGACTGGGTATGACAGTTAGGGGAGGAGCTATATTACAGCTCTGCTGTGGGTGTCCTCTTGCAACTTCCTGTTGGGAATGAGAATATCCCACAAGTAATGGATGATCCGTGGACTGGATACACCTTACAAGAGAAAAGGACATTAAATTAGATCTGGATATAAAGTCCTTTTTACTATACAAACATGAAAAGCGCATCCCGAGGGGACTGCGTATAAGGAAATTTCCATCTTTTATTGTATCAAATACAGACTTTATAGAAAAATGGAATGCAGTTCTAGATACCTGCTCATTTGCATTAATTGACCTATTGATCACCTATATGAAACAACAATGGTTAGATCTAATAATTGAGCTTAAAGAAATACAAACAAAGCTCAAAAACTACCAGCAAGACCCTGAGTTTAAAAAGTATGATAAACAATTCAAAGTAAAGATGAATTCTTTTAAAAGGGAATTATGGCAGTTCAAGTATTTTAATAATTGATCTCAAGAATGGTTACAAACGTAATCTAAAAAATCGCAACAAAGAATCAACTTGGAAATGGAATAAGAAGGGGAAAAGTGTAACATTTTCAGATACAGAATATGAATGCGAATCCTCAGATGGAGATACATACGAGGAGGGGGCCACTGCAGTAGTGTTACAACAAGGTGATGACTCACAGGGGGGTAGTTATCAAGCCGCCAACCTCAAATACGCTGGAATTCCGCAGCGTATTTGTGGCGAGGCTGATTCGCCTTAGTTATCAAAGGCTCGAGACCGGCAAAAGTAGAATTTTGTGACGTAAGCATCGATCCGCCGGACTCCGTCTGACACAGATCGATTCTTACGTCACTCCAGATGTTCCGCACACAAGTGCGGCACATTCTCACTACTTTTGCTAGTTATCAAAAAACTAGCAGGTACGCTCGGCACTTTTACGGCCCAGCGTACCTGGTTTTCAATCCGCCACCCCTGGAGGCGGCGGATCCCATAGGAATCAATGGGAGTCTGACCATAGCGAAAGTACAAGTTCGCTGCTGACAGACATCCCATTCATTCCTATGGGAGCTGTCTACACCTAACACCCTAACATGTACCCCGAGTCTAAACACCGCTAATCTGACCCCCCCTACACCACCGCAACTAAATAAAGTTATTACCCCCTAAACCGCCGCTCCCGGAGCCCACCGCAAGATACTCTATACATATTAACCCCTAAACCGCCGCTCCCGGAGCCCACTGCAACTATAATAAATGTATTAACCCCTAAACCGCCGCTCCCTGAACCCGCCGCAACCTATATTAAATGTATTAACCCCTATCCTGCCCCCCCTACACCGTCGCCACCTATAATAAATTTATTAACCCCTAATCTGCCCCCCCTACACCGTCGCCACCTATAATAAATTTATTAACCCCTACCCTGCCCCCCACTACGCCGCCGCCACTGTAATAAAATTATTAACCCCTAATCCTAAGTCTAACCCTAACCCTAACGCCCCCCTAACTTAAATATTAATTAAATAAATCTAAATAAATTAACTCTTATTAACTAAATGAATCCTATTTAAAACTAAATACTTACCTTTAAAATAAACCCTAATATAGCTACAATATAAATAATAATTATATTCTAGCTATTTTAGGATTTATATTTATTTTACAGGTAACTTTCAATTTATTTTAAACATGTACAATAACTATTAAATAGTTATTAACTATTTAATAGCTTACCTAGCTAAAATAAAGAGAAATGTACCTGTGAAATAAATCCTAACCTAAGTTACAATTACACCTAACACTACACTATACTTTAATAAATTATTCCTATTTAAAAATAAATACTTACCTGTAAAATAAACCCTAAGATAGCTACAATATAATTAATAATTATATTATAGCTATCTTAGGATTTATATTTATTTTACAGGTAACTTTGTATTTATTTTAGCTAGTTAGAATAGTTATTAAATAGTTATTAACTATTTAATAACTACCTAGCTAAAAGAAATACAAAATTACCTGTAAAATAAATCCTAACCTAAGTTACAATTAAACCTAATACTACACTATCATTAAATTAACTAAATAAACTACCTACAAATAACTACAATTAAATACAATTACATAAACTAACTAAAGTACAAAAAATAAAAAAGCTAAGTTACAAAAAATAAAAAAATAAGTTACAAACATGTTAAAAATATTACAACAATTTTAAGCTACTTACACCTAATCTAAGCCCCCTAATAAAATAACAAACCCCCCCAAAATAAAAAAAATCCCTACCCTATTCTAAATTAAATAAATTTCAAAGCTCTTTTACCTTACCAGCCCTTAAAAGGGCCATTTGTGGGGGCATGCCCCAAAAAGTTCAGCTCTTTTGCCTGTAAAAGAAAAATACAACCCCCCCCAACATTAAAACCCACCACCCACATACCCCTAATCTAACCCAAACCCCCCTTACAAAAACCTAACACTAATCCCCTGAAGATCATCCTACCTTGAGTCGTCTTCACTCAGCCGAGCCACCGATGGAACTGAAGAGGACATCCGGAGCGGAAGAAGTTAATCCTCCAAGCGGCGCTGAAGAAATCTTCCATCCGATGAAGTCATCATCCAGGCGGCGCTGAAGAAGTCTTCGATCCGGCCGATGTCATCTTCAAAGTGGCGCTGAAGAGGTCTTCTATCCGTGCGAAGTCATCTTCCAAGCCGGGTCTTGAATCTTCCTTCCGCCGACGCGGAACCACCTTCTTCACCGACGGACTACGACGAATGACGGCTCCTTTAAGGGACGTCATCCAAGATGGCGTCCCCTCAATTCCGATTGGCTGATAGGATTCTATCAGCCAATCGGAATTAAGGTAGGAAAAATCTGATTGGCTGATGGAATCAGCCAATCAGATTGAGCTTGCATTCTATTGGCTGTTCCGATCAGCCAATAGAATGCGAGCTCAATCTGATTGGCTGATTGGATCAGCCAATCGGATTGAACTTGAATCTGATTGGCTGATTCCATCAGCCAATCAGATTTTCCTACCTTAATTCCGATTGGCTGATAGAATCCTATCAGCCAATCGGAATTGAGGGGACGCCATCTTGGATAACGTCCCTTAAAGGAGCCGTCATTCGTCGTAGTCCGTCGGTGAAGAAGGTGGTTCCGCGTCGGCGGAAGGAAGATTCAAGACCCGGCTTGGAAGATGACTTCGCCCGGATAGAAGACCTCTTCAGCGCCTCTTTGAAGATGACATCGGCCGGATCGAAGACTTTTCTTCAGCGCCGCCTGGATGATGACTTCATCGGATGGAAGATTTCTTCAGCGCCGCTTGGAGGATTAACTTCTTCCGCTCCGGATGTCCTCTTCAGTTCCATCGGTGGCTCGGCTGAGTGAAGACGACTCAAGGTAGGATGATCTTCAGGGGATTAGTGTTAGGTTTTTGTAAGGGGGGTTTGGGTTAGATTAGGGGTATGTGGGTGGTGGGTTTAAATGTTGGGGGGGGTTGTATTTTTCTTTTACAGGCAAAAGAGCTGTTTTCTTTGGGGCATGCCCCCACAAATGGCCCTTTTAAGGGCTGGTAAGGTAAAAGAGCTTTGAAATTTATTTAATTTAGAATAGGGTAGGGCATTTTTTTATTTTGGGGGGGTTTGTTATTTTATTAGGGGGCTTAGATTAGGTGTAAGTAGCTTAAAATTGTTGTAATATTTTTAACATGTTTGTAACTTATTTTTTTATTTTTTGTAACTTAGCTTTTTTTATTTTTTGTACTTTAGTTAGTTTATGTAATTGTATTTAATTGTAGTTATTTGTAGGTAGTTTATTTAGTTAATTTAATGATAGTGTAGTATTAGGTTTAATTGTAACTTAAGTTAGGATTTATTTTACAGGTAATTTTGTATTTCTTTTAGCTATGTAGTTATTAAATAGTTAATAACTATTTAATAACTATTCTAACTAGCTAAAATAAATACAAAGTTACCTGTAAAATAAATATAAATCCTAAGATAGCTATAATATAATTATTAATTATATTGTAGCTATCTTAGGGTTTATTTTACAGGTAAGTATTTAGTTTTAAATAGGAATAATTTATTAAAGTATAGTGTAGTGTTAGGTGTAATTGTAACTTAGGTTAGGATTTATTTTACAGGTAAATGTCAGTTTATTTTAGCTAGGTAAGCTATTAAATAGTTAATAACTATTTAATAGTTATTGTACATGGTTAAAATAAATTGAAAGTTACCTGTAAAATAAATATAAATCCTAAGATAGCTATAATATAATTATTATTTATATTGTAGCTATATTAGGGTTTATTTTAAAGGTAAGTATTTAGTTTTAAATAGGATTCATTTAGTTAATAAGAGTTAATTTATTTAGATTTATTTAATTAATATTTAAGTTAGGGGGGCGTTAGGGTTAGGGTTAGACTTAGGTTTAGGGGTTAATAATTTTATTACAGTGGCGGCGGCGTAGTGGGGGGCAGATTAGGGGTTAATAAATTTATTATAGGTGGCGACGGTGTAGGGGGGGCAGATTAGGGGTTAATAAATTTATTATAGGTGGCGACGGTGTAGGGGGGGCAGGATAGGGGTTAATAGGTTTAATATAGGTTGCGGCGGGTTCATGGAGCGGCGGTTTAGGGGTTAAACTATTTATTTAGTTGCGGAGAGGTGCGGGATCAGCAGGATAGGGGTTAATAATTTTATAATAGAGGGCGACGGTGTAGGGGGGGCAGGATAGGGGTTACTAGGTATACTGTAGGTGGCAGCGGTGTCCGGGAGCGGCGGTTTAGGGGTTAATACGTTTATAAGAGTTGCGGCAGGGTCTAGGAGCGGCGGTTTAGGGGTTAATACATTTATAAGAGTTGCGGCGGGGTCTAGGAGTGGCGGTTTAGGGGTTAGTAACTTTATTTAGTTGCGGGGGGCTCCGGGGGCGCCGGTATAGGGGGTAGAACAGTGCAGTTTAGTGTGAGTGCTTAGTGACAGGCTAGCAATAAAGCTGGGAAAAAGCCGAAGGGCAGCGAGATCGGATGAGTGATAACTGTCACAGTCCGCTGCTCATCGCCCCGCAGCTTTTTGACAGCTTTATTTGATAACTTAGGCATATTTTTTCAGGTCCGCGGCGGCGAAGGTAGGCGAACTTAGGCGGGCGTATTGGGCCGGCGAAGTCAGAAAAGTAGACGGCTTGATAACTACCCCCCAATGTATTCTGATGTCCCCACTACTCAGTCAAAAAACGGGGAGCAAGGGACAGTACAAGAAGTGAGAAAAAAACACACAGAGGGAAAAGAGGCCAGAACAAAGCAAAGATAAAAACAAAGAGACAATCTGTAAGCATCACAGAAAGCATATGTGACCAGGTTGCAGAAAGTGACAAAGAAATATGCATAAATAAAAATGTGATCAATTTGTCTACACTAACCCTTACTCCCACACAGGTTAATGTGCTGTCCAAAGGTCTGAATTTTGTGCCCTCACATCATTTTAACGTAGTTGAGACAATCCTTGATATTAATGGGTTTGCAAGAAAGATCACATTACAAAAGCATTTTTATGTAAAAAATGAGAGGTTACAAGAAAATACTGATCTGACTGCCAGTAGAGAAGATAACACTATAACAAATGTTCCTGAAATGAATTTTTCGGAATTAAATACAGTGAGAGATTTAGAAAAGCTTTTAGAAGAAGGGGAAGAGAACAAAGAGGATCTTTTAGAAGAGAGAAATATCTCCCTTAAACACATTAAAAACAAAAGCACTTTCTATGCTGTGCACACACGCTCTAAGGTTATAGATGTTTTTTAAAAAAGCATAGAGGTTAAACTTACAGATTTGAATGAATCGATCTCTAGTGATGTCGCGAACTGTTCGCCAGAGAACAGTTCCCGGCGACCTTAGCTTGTTCATGTTCGCCGCGGCAGGCGAACATATGCGATGTTCAATCCGCCCCCTATTCGTCATCATTGAGGAAACTTTGACCCTGTATCTCACAGCCTGCAGACACATTTGAGCCAATCAGTAGCAGACACTCCCTCACAGACCCTCCCAACTCCTGGGCAGCAGCCATTTTAGATTCATTACGATCCTGCATTCTTAGTGAGAGGAGGGTTAGTGCTGCTGCTGGTGATTTTATAGGGAAATAGATAGCTAGGCTAGTGTATTTAGTGTCCACTACAGTCCTGAAGGACTCATCTAATCTCTGCTGTAAGGACAGCACCCCAAAAAGCCCTTTTTAGGGCTAGAACTTCAGTCGTTTTTTTTTTTTTTAATTTGTAATTTTATTTGCATTTGCCTGTGATTAGTGCCACCACTGATATCTGCTTAACATTAGTGTAAATTTAAAAAAAAAAAAAACTTTTACATAATTTTGCTAGTGTAATCTAATTTCATTTTCTATCAGGCCTGTGTGTCAGGCCCACATCATATACTGTGATTAATTGATCTGTGCCACCACTGATATCTGGTGTAACATTAGTGAAAAATTAAAAAAAAAAAGATTTTACATAATTTTGCTAGTGTAATCTAATTTCATTTTCTATCAGGCCTATGTGTCAGGCTCACAGCATATACTGTGGTTAATTGCTCTGTGCCACCACTGATATCTGCTTAACAATCATTAGTGTAAATTTAAAAAAAAAAAACTTTTACATAATTTTGCTAGTGTAATCTAATTTCATTTTCTATCAGGCCTGTGTGTCAGGCCCACATCATATACTGTGATTAATTGCTCTGTGCCACCACTGATATCTGGTGTAACATTAGTGTAAAATTAAAAAAAAAAAACTTTTACATCATTTTGCTAGTGTAATCTAATTTCATTTTCTATCAGGCCTGTGTGTCAGGCACACATCATATACTGTGATTAATTCTTCTGTGCCACCACTGATATTTGGTTAACATTAGTGTACATTTAAAAAAAAAACTGAAGTTGTCTGCCTGCCAGCGTGTGTGCCAGGCACACTTGCCAACTAGTGCCACCAATCATATTTGTTATAACAGTTTTGTAAATATTTAAAATAAAAACTTTTTGACTGTGAATCATCAGTCTGCTAGTGCAATTGAATAGCAGTTGCCTGCCTGCCAGCGTGTGTGCCAGGCCCACTTGCCAACTAGTGCCACCAATCATATTTGCTATAACAGTATTGTAAATATTTAAAATAAAAACTTTTTTGACTGTGAGTCATCAGTCTGCTAGTGCAATTGAATTGCAGTTGCCTGCCTGCCAGCGTGTGTGCCAGGCCCACTTGCCAACTAGTGCCACCAATCATATTTGTTATAACAGTATTGTAAATATTTTTTAAAAAAACTTTTTTGACTGTGAAACATCAGTCTGCTAGTGTAATCTAATTGAAGTTGCCTGCCTGCCAGTGTGTGTGCCAGACCCACTTGCCAACTAGTGCCACCAATCATATTTGTTATAACAGTATTGTAAATATTTAAAAAAAAACTTTTTTGACTGTGAAACATCAGTCAGCTAGTGTAATCTAATTGCAGTTGCCTGCCTCCCAGTGTGTGTGCTAGGCCCACTTGCCAACTAGTGCCACCAATCATATTTGTTATAACAGTAGTGTAAATATTTAAAAAATAGTGCAGGCCATATAGACCTCCCCCGATAGGGGGAGTAACAGGTATTACACTGCTAAGAACAGTACTACTTAACACAACCTAGTTACCATGGGTCCCAGACCGCATGTCTTGTTGTTATACTTTGTCAGGGTAATCATGCAGGCCATATAGACCTCCCCCAATATGGGGAGTAACAGGTATTAAACTGCTAAGAACAGTACTACTTAACACAACCTAGTTACCATGGGTCCCAGACCGCATGTTTTGTTGTTATACTTGGTCAGGGTAATCATGCAGGCCATATAGACCTCCCCCGATAGGGGGAGTAACAGGTATTAAAGTGCTAAGAACAGTACTACTTAACACAACCTAGTTACCATGGGTACCAGACCGCATGTTTTGTTGTTATACTTGGTCAGGGTAATCATGCAGGACATATAGACCTCCCCCGATAGGGGGAGTTACAGGGATTAAAGTGCTAAGAATAGTACTACTTAACAGAACTTAGTTACCATGGGTCCCAGACCACATGTTTTGTTGTTATACTTTGTCAGGGTAATCATGCAGGCCATATAGACCTCCCCCGATAGGGGGAGTAACAGGTATTAAAGTGCTAAGAATAGTACTACTTAACACAACCTAGTTACCATGGGTCCCAGACCGCATGTTTTATTATTATACTTTGTCAGGGTAATTATATATCTATCAAATCGATCTATTTATCTTCTATCGATTCTAACTATCAATCTATGTATATCTATCTATCAAATCTATCTATCTCGTGGCCGGACTGATTTGAGACAGCCACTTGTGTTTAGGCCAAATTTGAAGTTGGAGGACAGACCAATCATCTTCTTCCATCTCCCTGTTCCAAAAATGCAGGCCATATAGACCTCCCCCGATAGGGGGAGTAACAGGTAGTAAACTGCTAAGAATAGTACTACTTAACACACCACGGGTCCCAGACCACATGTCTTATTGTTATACTCTGTCAGGGAAATTATATATCTATCAAATCTATCTATTTATCTATCGAATCTATGTAACTATCAATCGTATCTATCAAATATAAATTGCATCTATTGATCTATGTAATTCGTATCTATCAAATGTATATTGCATCTTTTGATCTATGTAATTTGTATCTATCAAATGTATATTGCATTGATTGATCTATGTAATTCGTATCTATCAAATGTATATTGCATCTATTGATCTATGTAATTTATGTATCTATCTATCAAATCTATCTATCTCGTGGTTGTGCAAATGGACTGTTTGCAATTGTTTGCGGTGCGTTACACAGGGAGTTTGGTCTGTCACTGTGAAGCGGGCATAACCCTTACACTACCTGATCTATACAACATACCTGATGTTTTAAAGCATGTTATTCAAAAAAAAAATTAGTAATGTTAGGTGATTAAGGCCCTTTATGAGTTAAAACCAGACTCTGCATCAACTATGTAATTTTCCGTGGAAGTTTTGCCATGGATCCCCCTCCGGCATGCCACAGTCCAGGTGTTAGTCCCCTTGAAACAACTTTTCCATCACTATTGTGGCCAGAAAGAGTCCTTGTGGGTTTTAAAGTTCGCCTGCCTATTGAAGTCAATCAATTTTAAGGTTTGCGACATCACTATTTTTAAATAGAAAACTTGAAATACTTCTCTACACTTATATGAAATAGAATAGGGAATATGACAGTTTGGCTAAAGGGATATGGAAAACAAAAGTATTATTATTTCAAGATATTTTGCACGTCAGACGTTTGTGTCCCACAAACGAACAGTACATTTTTACCCCCTTAAAGGGACATTGTACACTAGATTTTTCTTTGCCTAAATGTTTTGTAGATGATCCATTTATGTAGCCCACCTGGAAGTGTTTTCGTAAAAATGTAGTTTAGATTATTTTTTAATTACATTATGCTGATTTTCAAACTCCTAACCAAGTCCCACAGTGTCAGATGTACACACGTGTTTACAGACTCCTACAGGCTCCTGTTTATGTTTGCTGTCTTTTCATATGTAAGGGAGGGGGGAGTGTCTGCTCTTGTTTTCCCAGCCCCCTTCACTGGGTGTTCCAGCCAAACCTCATCAGCAGTGATAAACTGGGAGCTTCTAAGTACATTTTTAAAAGGTTTTATACTGGATTTTTATATCAGCATCTGTGCATATTCTTATTTATAGTAGTGCCTATTACGTACAGCTATATGAGAATTAGTGTATACTGTCCTTTTTAGGACACAGCTTCAGTATGCTCAATAGTTCTTTGGGGAAATAATTCCATCATTGGTCATTAAGGGGTTAATATAATTACACTGTATCTGTAAGATTACAATGTGATAGTGCACACGTTTTATAGTGAAAGTGAGGAAACCGCTTTATAACGACCCTGTTAACTGTGCTTTTCTTAATGACCTTGCTGCCACTCATTCTTTTTGCAGCCAACAAATCCTTCCAGACGAATACACATTAAGAAGCAGCGATACTGGTACTATCACTTTCTTCTTTAACAAAGTATGACTTGTGATTGGCTTTACCACCCGCTGAATCAAATCTGACAAAAAAAAAAGCTTGAGACAGAGGAGTGATTGGCATGGCAGGTAAAGTTAAAAGTGAATAGGAATGTGCTCCTAGGTGCTGTGCACATGTAAACTTCCATTTTACAATTCTCTATGGCAACAGCAGCCAGGAGCCTTCTACCATGTACAATAATAGCTCATCAATATAGCCTCTGATTGGTTCTGTCATCTGCAGCAGTTTAAAAAAATGTGTTCAAGAACAGGGGGCCAAACTAAACTTAAAGCGACTTGTTTGATTGAATTAATAATATGCACAAATATCACATGCATATGCATTATATTGCATTGTATGAAGTGTACCAGACGTATGACACTGTACTTTAAGCGGGAATAATCCTGCCATATTTACCAAGGACAAAACTTTCAATTAAAAAAATTAATTTTGCAATAATTTTATGCTCAGATTGTTAGTGTAAAAAGCTTAATTGTATCTCTAGAGACTACACTCTTCCGTCCTCTGTTACTTTATAGTGAAAATGTACCTAAGCATCTAAGAATTCCTTCAAATCTAAGCTAAACATTTCCAGAGAAATTCACTGGTATTTGAGAGATATGTCTCTCTGTTGATATTCCTCTATTCTTGGTTTAATTTAAAGGAATCGTCTAGTCAAAATTAAACTTTCATGATTCAGATAGAGCATGCAATTTTTAGCAGCTTTCTAATTTACTCCAATTATCAATTTGTTTTGATCTCTTGCTATCTTGATTTGAATGTAAGCTTAGTATGGTAAGAATGACTTAGCATAGGGCCTCTGAATTGTCAAATCAGGTTTCAAAAGACAGCAATGAGCTCCCAGCCAGATGTATTATGTACCCTATCTGGTGAAGAAATGTCCATTCTGCCAGGAACTTTGTCATCACACTCAGAAGCACCTTGGGCATCTAAAACTCTCCAGAGAAACTGATGGTTCTTACTCTGAATGTAGATTCTCAGCTCTAGAGAGAAGTAATTATTCTGTCCCAGTCAACCTTCTCTGTCTTTATTGTACCACCTGTGCTGTGGCATCCGTTAGCTCATTAAAAATAAAGGCCTTGGTTCCATTGCTGTTGTAAACTGTGTAAACTGGTGATAACATAGACACCTCCAAAGACTTGAATGGAAATACTTATTGTTACCACCATTTTACAGCAGCAATTAAACAATCTCAGATATAGGGGCCGATTTATTGTGCAATGATAAATGCTGTCGGCATTTATCATTGCACAAGCAGCTCTTGTGAACTGCTTGTGCAATGCCGCCCCCTGCAGATTCGTGGCCAATCGGCCGCTAACAGGGGGTGTCAATCAGCCCGATCGTATGAGATCGGGTGGATTGATGTCCACAGCCTCAGAGCAGGGGGACCAGTTAAGGAGCAGTGGTCTTAAGACCACTGCTTCATAACTGCTGTTTCCGTCGAGCGTGAAGACTTGCACGGAAACAGGGGCATCAGGGGCCATTTGGCCCTTGATAAATCGGCTCCATAGTAATGAATGAATGAATGAAATAATGAATGAATAAATAACTGAAATGTGTCAATACATTTTCTAGCTATTTAGGGAACTGTTTATTTAATGATGATTGCTGCTTTAACCCTATGAAGAGAGTAAGAAAATGATATCCCCAGCACAAATATTAAAGAAACAACAGCCTGCAGGCAATTGATTCGCTCATCATCTCAATATTGGCACCAAAGAATGCAATCAGTTTCCTCATAACAAACAGTGTAGTAGATATCAGTAAGGTGTGTTCTGTGCACATATATAGTGATTGTGCTGCAGTAGTAGTGTCTACAAATAATATGTTTATGCTACTTTTGGTTAAATCTCACACTAACATGAGAACTGTTTGACAGAACATCCTTCTACTAAGTTGATTATTTCTTGTTGTATTACACCTGACAAAATGGGAATTTTACATAAAGAAATAATTTTTCTACTTTATGGATGCTTAAACATTATTCTTTCATGTCACTTATAATGGGCAACATGTTTAACTGAACTTCCTATAATAATTTGCTGTATGCTTTCATGAGGACACAAACATAACAACAACAAAAAAACACCACAGATGCTGTATCAGTTGATTCTCACATTTTTCAACCATACAATGTATTATAATATGGCCTTTTTTGCCAGATATTTTATTTAGTCATATTTTATTTAGTCTTAGTAAATGTGTTTCCCTTGACTCCCACTGTATGTGTGAATTATTGTCTTGCTAATGAGGAAATTGCTTTGCATGTAGGAGTTCTGCTTTGCCTTGTTGCAGGCCCCTTCTGACAGGAAAGGGTTTCTGGTAATGTAAGATTTTGTTTGGAAATAGACTCAATGCATCAGCAGACATCTGTTTGGAGTTATTTCAGCAAAACAACATGAAACATAAAATTCATGAGAAAAAACATCCCCCTTGCTTGAGCTAAAGTCTACAGCAGCATTTCCCCAAATTCTAGGGGCACTGACCCCCCGATGAGTATTTGAATGAACTAGACATGGAATTTATTGCCAAAATTCAAAATGTATTCATATAAAAATATTCAGATTTTAATATTATTATAAATCATGTAATAGAAGGAGGAAAAGCAGATAAAGTAATACTCTAATGGGAGGGAGGAGACAGATAGAAAATAAATGTCTGTTCATAAAAAAAAATCATTTTAATTTTTCTTTTCATTTTTTTCTTTTGCTTTTTCAAATCAATTTCTCATGTTTTCCTCTTTTTTATTATTTTCCTTATCTTTTAACTTGTTTCTAGCTACAGTTAAAGGGACATTACATTCAAAAATAACCTTTTGTGATTAAGACAGAACGTTTCATTTTAAGAGACTATTCAATTTACATCTATTATCAAATGTACTTAATTTTCTTGGTATCCTTTGCTCAAAAGCACACACCCATGTAGGTTCATGAGCAGCAATGAACTATTGAAAGCTAGCTGGTGATTGGTGGCTCACACATAAGCCTCTTACCATTGGCTCACTACATGTTTTTCAGTACAGCTTTGCTGCTGAGGAGCTGGCTTTAATTTTGTGCTTAACCGCTTTGCAGTGGTTATAAACATTTAGCTATAGGCAAGTAACATTGCACAAATAACATTCTCTAACACAATACAGCCTTTTCTTTTTGCACGTTTATGCCTATTGGGTTTTCACATATATACATAAAAAATGGTCACTTTAAAAGAATTTATTTGTATGCAAATCTTTTCTAATACAGTGCTGAACTGGTGAGATATAACACAAATTACTTTAACTACTTTGCTACCAGGAATTTCAGAGAAAAACTTGCCACATTGCAAGAGAATTGTTGACATTTTTGCTGTCACTCTGTTTAAACAGAAATAGAGCCTTTGGGGCCGAATTATCAATCTCTGAATGGAGCTTGATGCCCCTGTTTCCGAAACAGTAGTTATGAAGCAGCGGTCTAAAAACCGCTTTTCCATAACTGGTCCACCTGCTCTGAGGCTGCGGACATCAATCCGCCTGATCCTATACGATCGGGCTAATAGACTCCCCCTGCTAATCTGCAGGGGGTGGCATTGCACAAGCAGTTCAGAAGAACTGCTTGTGTAACGATAAATGCCGACAGTTTATGCTGTCGGCATTTATCGTTGTGCGGACATAAATTGACCACTTTGGTTTTATATTTACTTATCAAAACTATATATATAAAAAAAGAAGACAACCCAATGTATTGATCTATGCCCATTTTGATATATTTCATGCTACCATTTGGCTGACAAAAGCGATCATATAAATAGAAAATCATTAACTTTTTCACAAAATTTGGGTTTCTCACTGAACTTCTCTATACACGACCTGTGCAGTCATAAGACAAATCGTTGTAAAAGCTTCTCTGGGATTCCCATTGTTCAGAAATAGCAGACATACATGGCTTTGCCATTGCTTTTTGGTAATGAGAAGGCCTCTAATTACAGCTGTGCACCACACTTCCAAAATTCCTGGCAGTGCAGGGGTTAATCAGTTAGCTGTTAGGGGTAATAATTGCGGTAGTGTAGACTGGCTGGCAGATTTGCAAATAATCCTTTATACAATCCTCACAGATCGTTCCTTTATGGTCCTGTATGAACTAACTGATATATACGCTAGGCAGCTTCTTGTGTGATTTTGTGTTCACATAAACTAACAGATGCATTTAGATGGGTTAGCAGTAGTTAGGATGAAAACGGGTTGCAATAGTTAACTCTGAAAGCTGCGATTATGTGGCTTCTTAGTGACAAGCACGACAGCGTGAGTGAAAATACAATAAAATATTAAATATTAAATCAGGTCATTTGTAGATGTCAGTGTCCTGAAGTGAGTTTTCATGCAGATGCCCTTAGCTGTACATGAAATCACAGTCATCACATTTACATATGTGTAAGTCCCTGTATATATGTAAATGTGTACCCAGTTGACTATATGCAGCCTCTCAAATAGGGATGAATGGAGGTTTAATGAATCAATGCCACGTATGTTAACTAACCTCTGAAATGCATCCAATGGCCATTTTAGAGTGTTTAACATGGTGCAATGTAAAAGACTGTTTGGAAATAGCCGTGAAAAAGGTCTAACATGTTGCAGAAAAGCCCTTCCAAGGACTTATCAAGTGCTTTGAGGTACCACATTCAATAAGCCAAAAAATAGTCAATAAAATGTAGTTGAAAATTAGCCGAAAACATAGTGTGATTGGCGAGCAGTTTTCTGCTACATAATGTAGAATGGGCTTTTGAAAACCCATTTGCGAGTGTGAGAATCAGCCGGAATTGCGCTGTTGTTATCTCTCTGAATTAAAAAGTAGCTTTTTCAGTCAGAAAATGCGGTTTCCAATAGATCATGATCAAGGCCGTAATGTTTGCCTAGAAAGAAATACTCTACCACTTTCACTGTAATGGAACCAGACACCAATTAGAGCAGATTGTGAGACGTTTAGTAACCTGCCAGTGCAATGTTTTAGGGCACTTTCCCCTAATAAGCTAAAAAGAATAAAACACAAAGTGCATTTTAAACCTTCACCAATACAATTTGAGCCAATCCCCAACCAGATAAGGGGAGGAGTTAATAAGATCATTAATTTAAACACAATTTTATTTTTATTTTCGATATATCAAGAGGCTAAACATTTGCAATTCTCGGTATTATATGAATGGGTTTGGATCAAATTCCCTGTTAAAGGGACATTATATAGATTTTTCTTTGCATAAATGTTTTGTAGATGATCCATTTATAAAGCCTATATAGATTTAAAAACAAAAAATACAGTTTTACTTATTTTTAAATAACATTGCGCTGATTTTCCGACTCCTAACCAAGCCCCAAAGTTAGGAGAATACTGATGTATACCTACTCCAGCTTGCTCCTGATTGTGTAAAGAGTCTTTTCATATGCCAAGGTATAGAGGGGGAGTGTCTGTTTTTTTGCTATAGAACCACTTTCAGTGGTTGTTCCAATTAACCTTTTCAACAGTGCTAAACTGGGAGCTTCTAAGTACGTTTTTAAAACTGTTTTATACTGGATTTTTATACCAGTATCTGTGCATATTATTCTTTATAGTAGTGTCTATTACATGCAGTTAAATGAAAATTGGTGTATACTGTCCCTTTAAGGCCTTTTTGATACAAAGTATTTAAAGCCCAAATTAATTTGGCCTCCTTATAAAGGAGGCAATTTTAGTTTTTTGTACCCTCCCCCCCCCCCCACCCTGGGATTTCTATATGCCATGTCAATTACTATAAATTACAACTCATTTGCTAGATGACCCATGATTTGAAAATTATCAGGTAGTGGCAAATGCACCATTTTGGGATTATGAAAAATATACTTCTTTTGGCCTAATCTGTTTTATTTTTTGGTTCCTATGTAAAGTAAATTACAGAGGCATTTAAGAGCATAGACTACATAGGTTGAATTGCAGGTATGAAATCCCTGTATTTTAAATTTTTGTCCAGTATAGGGGTGGGAGATAATGTCATCCTTGATGATTCTGTAACATTGAGCACAGCCCAAACATGGGTGTGTTCCATTCTTCGGTTTGCCAAAGAAATGATTACCTTGTGTAATTTTGGGTCTCTTGGCCCTTACCAGTCTGCTACCATTAATGTAACTTTTAAGGTAAGCTGTCATAGGCAGGTTTCTACATTCCTGAATATCCATATATGTCTCCTGTAGAATAAACCCATTTCTTTTTAATATAGTATATACCTAGTCACGAAGGGTACTATATGTGCTAACAAAGGACAACCTTTTATTAACCTTAGGAATACTTTTTTAAATTCTTTGGATCTAAAACACTTTAATTAACACGTAGGAGTTGGGATTTGGGTACACTTTATGTCGTGGATAGAAACTGTCCCTACCTTGGGCCAGATTACAAATAGAGTGTTATTTAACGCTCCCACTCAATCGTTAACTGCCGTAGAAGTAAGCTTTCTGCGTGTGTTGGGTTGCACTCATATTACAAGTTTAAAGTAAACTGTTTCCGCTCTTGCCCTCTAACCCAGCACACACAAAAAGCTGAACTTACAATATCATGTGCGCAATAACCTTTTCCCTCATAGAAGACAATGGGGCAAATTTTTTTTTTGAAAAACCTAAACCTAAAAATGAATATTTCACATTCCAATGTTCTTCCCATGGAATAATATGTTCTATTTATTCATAAATACATATCTCTATATATCTGATGGTATTTTGGTACAATATATATTGATACCTATATAAATACATGATTATATATAGGTATAGATATATACAGATATACATTGGAATATTGGAAAATCTATTTAGAAATACTTAGAACATATTCTGCTATGTACAGAACATAGGAATTTTAAAAATTTACAGGAAATACATAGTTAAAACCATTATTAAATATGAATATTGCATAAATATTTTTTTTTTTCATATCTTCATCTACTTAACTGAAAAGGGCTCCAATGCACACATACACACACACACATATATATATATATATATATATATATATATATATATATATATATATATATATATATATATATGGGTTTATATGTGTGTATACATATATATATATATATATATATATATATATATGTATATATATATATATATATATATATATATACATACATATACATATTTAGTCATGTATATGTATGTATCTCTATGTTAAATCCCTTTGCCTGCCTTTTTTTTTTTAACACCTGAGGCCTCCTATCCTTGAACTTTTATAACTTTTTTGTGCAATATTTAAAATAATTTTTATTACACTGTGTTATTATGAGTGTAACTGTACTTTGTAATGTATTTTTGATGTGTTTTGTGACACTTTTTTGTTTTGCAAAACCGTTAACCATATATCTGAGGTTGCGCTAAACCGACGTGCATTAACTTCATGTGCTCAATCGATCACGTTTACTTTCAACTTGTAATACGAGCAAAAAATCCTTTTTCTCTCATGCACAACAGTTAGCACTCCACTCATAATCTAATAGGAATTTTCTGTCTTTTGCTTTTACATACAGATTAGAAGCCAATATACGACTATGTTTATAGATCAGTGTGTCCAAAAACTCGATTTTCTGGTAATGATGGTTAGTAGTAAACTTCAGGAATGGGGCCCCCTTTTAATATCCTGCTGAACAGTTTGTAGGGTACCTAGCGGGCCCCACCACAAAATGAACAAATCATCTATGTAGAGGAACCACAGCAGGCAAAATTGGATAAAGCATGAATCATCCTACTGTAGTTTACTTCAGCCATATCCATTGCTAAACAGGCATAGGATGGGGTCACATTGGACCCCATTGCAGTGCCATTTTTTGTTGGTAACAAGAACCATCAATTAGAAAATAGTTACATTTTAGTATAATTTCCAATAATCAAACCCACATATCTTTCATCAAATTGTTGTTGTTGAGACAATATAAGCTCAATAGTTGAGATTCCTATCTGGTGGGGAATGCAAACACAAAATGGAACTCCAGCACTCCAAAGGTTAAAAAGGCAATGTTTATTCAAAAAGCAACGTTTCGGGGTCACAGCCCCTTCCTCATGCTATATTATCATTAACAACACACAAACATTTAAATACCCTCCACAAGGCGCCAAAATGCACCTACACTGGGGAAATGGTTCCCTCTAGTGGTCATATGTAACTATTGCACAAGGCCTATATAACTTAATGTTTCTCACACTATAATGACCACCTAAATAAAAACAATACATAGTAATGAATGATGTGGATACAGATAGATTATTAATTGTGGCATTTTATATTTAAAATATTATTGACAATTGTACACTCTCTATGACACTTGAAGAATATTATATATATATATCATAGATTCTTAAGACAGTTCTAAAACAACCTCAGATGTATTAAGAAATCAATAAATAGATAAATAAATATTTAATTACATTCTTAAATAGTTGTATACTCGTCTATTTATTTTTGGTATCATCTGCAAAAATAGAGATGTCGCTATTTAATCCTAGCTCCAAGTCATTTATAAAAATATTAAAAAGAATAGGGCCTAACACTGATCCCTGGGGTACTCCACTGATTAACTTTGTCCAATCTGAGTATGATCCATTTACTACTACTCGTTGCTCCCTATCTTTTATCCAGTTATTTATCCACAAACTAACATTTTCAGCTATTCCCAGTCTCCTAATTTTGTGCATTAATCTCTCATGTGGCACTGTATCAAACGCCTTTGCAAAATCTAAGTATATCACATCAACTGATTCCCCTTTATCTATATTTTTACTCACTTCCTCATAGAATCTAATTAGATTAGTTTGACAAGATCTATTTCTCCTAAAACCATGTTGATTAGAACTCATAATCTTGTTTACACGAATATGTTCATCAATATAATCCCTTATAATCCCTTCAAATATCTTCCCCACTATTGATGTCAGACTAACTGGTCTATAGCTTCCTGGATCATCCCTACTTCCCTTTTTGAAGAGTGGCACCACATCAGCTTTACGCCAATCCTTGGGTACCATGCCTGAGGATAATGAGTCTTGAAAAATGAAAAGTAGAGGTTTGTCTATAACAGTGCTAAATTCCCTTAACACCCTTGGGTGTATTCCATCTGGGCCTGGAGTTTTATTTACCTTAATATTATCCAATTTGTTCCTGATATCCTCTATACATAAACCAATTAATGGTAGGGGCTGGCATGTTCTATTTTGTTCAAAAGTATCATCCAATGGTTCCTCTCTTGTGTATACTGAAGAAAAAAACTGGTTTAGTATCTCAGCCTTCTCCCTGTCACTGTTAATCATGCTACCCTCCCGGCATTTTAATGTACCTATATTGTCTTTCTTAGATTTTTTGCTATTTATGTACTTAAAGAACCTTTTAGGGTTAGATTTAGAATCCTTTGCAATTAATTTTTCATTTTCAATTTTGGCTAATTTGATTTTTGCATGCTTTGTTACATTCCTTATAAATATGGAATTTTGAGTCTGTACTATTTTCTTTGAATAATTTAAATGCCCTACTTTTTTTCCTAATTTATCTTAACACATTTATATTCAGCCACATTGGCTTGTATTTTTTTTATTTTTTTTTTAGAACCATATGGTATTTGTTGATATGTATATTTATTTAACAAAGTTTTAAATGTTATCCATTTATCCTCTGTATTTTTATTAGAGAATACTTTGTCCCAATTTATATTATTTAATGTTTTCCTTAAATCGTTGAATTTTGCTTTCTTACAATTAAAAGTCTTGGTTAAACCTTTAAGACACTGCTTATGAAAAGAAATTTCAAATGTGACCATGTTATGATCACTGTTACCCAAATGTTCTTTGACTTCTATGTTTGATATTATATCTGTATTATTTGATAGCACTAAATCCAATATAGCGTTACTCCTAGTTGGCTCCTCTATTAATTGTGACAAGAAGTTATCCCTGAGAACATTTATAAATCTATCCCCCTTTGCTGAATTACTAGTTTCATTGGTCCAGTTTATATCAGGGTAGTTAAAATCTCCCATAATTACAGCACTGTTATTAGCAGCCTTACCTATTTGTATTAGTAGCTGAGTTTCATCCAACCATTCCTGAATATAACTTATACAGATGTCAGGGTGATTGTCTCTTTAAGGGCTACAATATCCTTTTCCCCTAGCACTATTTATTCTACACACACCCCTTCTCAGATGCCTAGTAATTTGTGTGTTTCCTGTGAACACAGCCGAGTTCTCTAGCTCAGCTCCAGTTACCAGCTCAGCATTCTCAAGTGAAACGCTCTCTGCAGCTATTACAAAAGCCTACGCTACATTTCCAGAGTCTCCTTTCGTGCTGCAGGTTGCAGCTTCCTACGTTTGCAGCTTTCCACAGTTTGTGTATTTTCAGACACCAGCTTATTTCTATTAAAGACCAGACTGCACCTGTGCATTCAGCTGTCTCTCCTGAGATTACCAGACCGCGCACAAACACCTACTGAGTTGCCTGGGAACCTCCGGTCTGTATCTTTCTGATCCAATGATCACTTAATATATATTTGGAACTGTTGTTATTTCTGCAATATACTAGCTGAAGTGAACTATACTAAAAGAGTCATTTTTAGTTCCGATCAAGCAAGGTTGCGTTGACCACGCCCACTAGAGCGTCGTCACAGATAAACCGGCACATATTTCAAAACAACTTCTGTCACAAGAGTATTAATACTTTGTCTACATTGCTAAGTATCCTTTTACCTCTGCTGACATACAAACACACTTAACAGGGCATGTACATTTAATGTTGTTTCTGCAGTTGTGATCCGCTAATCTTGTTGTGTGATATTGTTACTCTTACATATTACTAGGCCTCTGTTATGGATCCAGCAGAATTGCCACAAGTGGTATATGCCCTTTCACAAAGAGTCGATCAGCTCTCACAGGGGCTGAGAGAGTTACAAGTGCAAAATGAAAATCTTTGCGGTATAACTAAAGATACTATGACTAACAAGTTAACCTCTTCAGATAACGCACCTTAACCTCAAGTTTCTATGCCAGAAAAATTCTCTGGTGACAGAACCACATTCAGACAGTTTAAAAATGCCTGTAATCTATTGTTTCCACTTAAGCCCAAGACTTACAATACTGAACGAATTAAAGTCCTAACGGGCATATCCTACCTCAGAGGGAAACCAAGGATTTGGGCTGATTCCTTTTTTGAGCTTGATCACCCAATACTCACATCTCTCGAAGACTTCTTTAAAGAAATGGGATTATTTATTATATGAAGATACTAACAAGCAGCTTACTGCATAATCTAATATGAGGTCTCTCAAACAGGGAAAGAGGCATGTAGAAGAATATCTTACAGAGTTTAAACAGTATGCAAGAGATACTGAATGGACTGACATAGCACTTAGGAATCAGTACCGTCTAGGACTCTCAGAGTCTATAAAAGACGAATTAGCCCGCATGGAATTACCCAAAACTTTAGAAACATTGATGAATCTCAGTATACAGATTGACCGAAGATTAAGGGAAAGGAGAATGGAGAAGTAAGGGTTAGACTCTCTGGGAAAAGGAGCTTCCTACTATCCTAGATCTACAGTTAATACCACAGCAGAGCCTATGGACATAGTCTTCACAAAGGGACCGTTACAACCAGAAGAGAGACATCGACGCAGAATAAAAACTCTTTGTATGTATTGTGCATCTCCCAGTCATGCTGTTAAGGAGTGCCCCATCCTGCAGAGACAAAGGAAGAGTAAGTTCTCTTATAAACATTCCTGTTTAAAATCATGAATAATGCTTATTGTACTTTGTCTCTCTCTCAACAGTGGGATCACCACCAACTCCACAGTGAAGCCATCATAGACTCGGGAGCTTATGCATGTTTCATAGATTCCTCACTTGTAAATAAAAATAAAATTCCAGTTATTCTGAAACCTAACCCAGTCTCCATCAGAGTTATTGATGGTTCATTAATTAATACCGGTCCTATCACTCACCAAACTGTACCTTTAAAGGTAACTACTAAGTCTGCTCATGTAGAGTTTATTTCCGTCTATATTATATCCTCTCCCATGTTTCCAATAGTACTAGGACTCAATTGGCTACAAACACACCAACCTACGATTCACTGGGATATTTTGGATGTTCAATTCACTTCGGATTACTGTTTAAAAACATGTTTCCCACACGCAAGTATACTTCAAGTCTCGGATTTCATCTTACCTACTGAATATAGTGACTTCATAGACATCTTCAGCAAAAAAAAGGCAGAATCCCTACCCCCTCATCAGGTGTACGATTTTCCGATTCAACTGATTCCAGGATCATCCATACCTTACGGACACATCTATCCTCTTTCCCAACCCGAATTAGGCCATCTAAAAGATTACATAGCGGAAAACTTACGTAAAGGTTTCTTAAGACCTTCAACCTCCCCAGCAGGGGCAGGAATATTTTTTGTCAAGAACAAGGATAGCTCCCTCAGAGCTATCATAGACAACAGGGAACTCAATAAAAGGACAATAAAAAATCGGTATCCACTACCGTAGATCCCAGAACTCATAGAACGTCTCAGTCAAGCTTCCATATTCACCAAATTAGATCTAAGGGGAGCATATAACTTAGTGTGAATAAGAGAAGGGGATGAATGGCTCACAGCTTTTAGGACTTGCTACGGGTTGTACGAGTACACTGTGATGCAATTCGGACTCTGCAACGCACCCGCCACTTTTCAGTATCTAATTAACGATATCTTCAGGGATTTGCTTGATATCTGTATAGTAGTTTATCTTGATGACATACTTATATACTCAAATAACTTGGAAGATCACAAGAAACACATCAGATGGGTTCTGTCACGTTTGCGAGAACATCATCTTTACGCAAAACCCGAGAAATGCCTTTTCCATACCTCTGAAATTTACTTTTTAGGTTATCATATATCTCCAAAAGGAATTGAAATGGACAGTGCCAAAGTCGATGCCATCAAAAATTGTCCAGAACCATCATCTAAGAAAGAATTACAGAAGTTTCTGGGATTCGCAAATTATTACTGAAAGTTCATAAAAGGCTTTTCTTCTATCACAAAACCCCTGACATCACTCACCAGTAATACCATACCTTTCCGATGGAACTCCAAGGCCCAGGACAGTTTTAATTTCCTGAAGAAATCCTTCACAGAAGCCCCAATCTTACAATTCCCTGATCCAGAGTTACAATTTATTCTGGAGGTGGATGCTTCAGATTACGCCCTTATTTATTGGTCCTTTTCAGATGTCCAAGGTTGTGAATCAGAATGCCATAACTCTCAAACTTCCAATGTTCTGCACATAGCAGAATGTCTTCTATTTATTCTTAATGAGATATTTAAATATATATCTGATGGATTTTTGCACAAATATATATTTATACCTATATAAATATATACACATACATACATACACATTATATATATATATATATATATATATATACAGTGGATATAAAAAGTCTACACACCCCTGTTAAAATGTCAGGTTTCTGTGATGTAAAAAAATGAGACAAAGATAAATCATTTCAGAACTTTTTCCACCTTTAATGTGACCTATAAACTGTACAACTCAATTGAAAAACAAACTGAAATCTTTTAGGTAAAGGGAAATAAAATTAAAAAACTAAAATAATATGGTTGCATAAGTGTGAACACCCTTAAACTAATACTTTATTGAAGCACCTTTTGATTTTATTACAGCACTCAGTCTTTTTGGGTATGAGTTTTTCAGCATGGCACATCTTGACTTGGCAAGATTTGCCCACTCTTCTTTGCAAAAACACTCTAAATATGTCAGAATGCGAGGGCATCTCCTGTGCACAGCCATCTTCAGATCACCCC
Source organism: Bombina bombina (assembly GCF_027579735.1). Classification (NCBI taxonomy): domain Eukaryota; kingdom Metazoa; phylum Chordata; class Amphibia; order Anura; family Bombinatoridae; genus Bombina; species Bombina bombina. The sequence goes on along the minus strand of NC_069500.1, from coordinate 427,601,498 downwards.
ACAGATTTTGAATTATATTCAGGTCTAGGCTCTGGCTGGGCCATCCCAAAACTTTAATCTTCTTCTGGTGAAGCCATTCCTTTGTTGATTTGGATGTATGCTTTGGGTCGTTATCATGCTGAAAGAGGAAGTTCCTCTTCATGTTCAGCATTCTAGCAGAAGCCTGAAGGTTTTGTGCCAATATTGTCTGGTATTTTTAACTGTTCATTATTCCCTCTACCTTGACTAAGGCCCCAGTTCCAGCTGAAGAAAAACAGCCCCAAAGCATGATGCTGACACCACCATGCTTCACTGTGGGTATGGTGTTCTTTTGGTGATATGCAGTGTTGTTTTTGCGCCAAACATATCTTTTGGAATTATAGCCAAAAAGTTCAACTTTGGTTTCATCAGACCAGAACACCTTTTGCAACATGCTTTTGGGAAACTTCAGATGTGTTTTTGCAAAATTTAGCCGGGTTTGGATGTTTTTTTTTTGTAAGAAAAGGTTTCCATCTTGCCACTCTACCCCATAGCCCAGACATATGAAGAATACGGGCGATTGTTGTCACATGTACCACACAGCCAGTACTTGCCATATATTCCTGCAGCTCCTTTAATGTTGCTGTAGGCCTCTTGGCAGCCTCCCAGACCAGTTTACTTCTCGTCTTTTCATCAATTTTGGAGGGACATCCAGTTCTTGGTAATGTCACTGTTGCACCATATTTTCTTCACTTGATGATGACTGTCTTCACTGTGTTCCATGGTATATCTAATGCCTTGGAAATTCTTTTGTACCCTTCTCCTGACTGATACCTTTTAACAATGAGATCCCTCTGAAGCTTTGGAAGCTCTCTGCGGACCATGGCTTTTGCTGTATGATGCGACTAACAAAATGTCAGGAAAGACCTACTAGAACAGCTGAACTTTATTTGGGGTTAATCACAGGCACTTTAAATGATGACAGGTGTGTACTGACTCCTATTTAACATAATTTTGAATGTGATTGCTTAATTCTGAACACAGCTACATCCCCAGTTATAAAAGGGTGTTCACACTTATGCAACCATATTATTTTATTTTTTTATTTTTATTTCCCTTTAACTAAAAGATTTCAGTTTGTTTTTCAATTGAGTTGTACAGTTTATAGGTCACATTAAAGGTGGAAACATTTCTGAAATGATTTATCTTTGTCTCTTTTTTTTACATCACAGAAACCTGACATTTTAACAGGGGTGTGTAGACTTTTTATATCCACTGTATATATATATATATATATATATATATATATATATATATATATATATATATATATATACACAAAATAACAAGAGTATTGCATTGAGCAATGATACTTTTTTTATTGGACTAATTATACATTTATAAGTTGACAAGCTTTCGGAAGAGTTCCTTCCTTTATCAAGTCTGGATAAAGAAAGGAACTCTTCCGAAAGCTTGTCAACTTATAAATGTATAGTTAGTCCAATAAAAAGTATCATTGCAATACTCTTGTTATTTTGATATCTAAATCTCTGGACTAACACGGCTACTCCAATCAACGTATATACATACAGATATATATAGGAATATCTATTTATAAATACATAGAACCTATTATGCTATGTGCAGAACATTGAAATATGAAATATTTACAGTAAATACACAGTATATCACTTTATTAAATATGAATATTGCATAAATATGATTTTTCTTGTTTTCATTTACTTGACTGCAATGGGCTCCAATGGACATATAAATGTTTATAAATGTATACATTACAGATGTGCATTAGTTATTGAACTAATGCACATACTACACAAAAATCGGATTTGCTTTTTTCTTTTTTTTTTTAAACTGAGCTCTTGTAACTTTTTAATGCAATTTTTTTACTGTATAATAATTTTTATCAGAGTTATTATGTGTGTAACTGTGCTGTTAAATGTATTTTTGATGTGTTTTGTGCATCTTTTTATTAGAGCGTAGCAGGTAACCAAAGCTCTGATGGCACAGTATTTAGTTTCAACTTGTAATATGAGCAGGATTTAACTTGCACAGAAATTGCCTTGAAACCCAGATATCGCTTATGCGCAAATGATATCGCTCCACTCATAATCCAGCCCTATGTTTGTATGCTTTGACTGTACTCTTAGCAACAGCAAGAGCTGGCTAAAAAAAACTAAACAATAATCCTTACATGCCATTTCCTGCTGTGACCACAAACTAATAAGATCAGAAAGAAAGGGATTATGCAATCAGACTTAATAAAGTATTCAGGGTCCCGGTTTACTGCTGCTCCTTACAGTGAGATCCTGCCAATATAAATAAGGGATTTGTCACTTTTGTGTGCAGCTACTTATATACTTATATATATTTTACTAATTGAACATTAACTTTGGAAACTTAATTTTGGAACCAAATATTTCTTTATGCACTTCTCTCTTCTTCTTAATTTGTCTTCTCAACCTAACACCTCATAACCCTTCTCCCAGTAGTGCCTTAAAACCTCACAATCATCCCCTCTCCCCAGTAGCACCCTAACACCTCATGACCACCCTCTCTCTCCAGTAGCAACCTAAAATCTCATAACCACCCTCTCTCCCCAGTAGCACCCTAACATCTCACTAATCACCCTCTATCCCCAGTAGCACCCTAACACCTCATGACCACCCTCTCTCTCCAGTAGCACCCTAGCACCTCATGACCACCCTCTCTCTCCAGTAGCAACCTAAAATCTCAAGACCCCCTCTCTCCCCAGTAGCACCCTAACATCTCACTAATCACCCACTCTCCTCAGTAGTGCCCTAACTCCTAATAACAACCCTCTCTCCCCAGTAGTGCCCTAACACCCCATGACTACCCTCTCTCCCCAGTAGTGCCCTAACACCCCATGACTACCCTCTCTCCCCAGTAGTGTCCTAACACCGCATGACTACCCTCTCTCCCCAGTAGTGTCCTAACACCTCACGACCACAATCTCTCCCCAGTAGTGCCCTAACACTTCATGACCACCATCTCTCCCTAGTAGCACCCTAACACCTCATGACCACCGTCTCTCTCCAGTAGCACCCTAATACCTCATGACCACTGTCTCTCTCCAGTAGCACCCTAATACCTCATGACCATCCTCTCTCCCCAGTAGTGCCCTAACACCTCATGACCATCATCTCTCCCTAGTAGCACACTAATTTCCTCATGACCACCGTCTCTCTCCAGTAACACCTTAATATATCATGACCACCGTCTCTCTCCAGTAGCACCCTAATACCTCATGACCATCCTCTCTCCCCAGTAGTGCCCTAACACCTCATGACCACCCTCTCTCCCCAGTAGCACCCTAATACCTCATGACCATCCTCTCTCCACAGTAGTGCCTTAACACCTCATGACCACCCACTCTCCCCAGCAGTGCCCTAACACCTCATGACCACCCTCTCTCCCCAGTAGCGCACTAACGCCTCATGACCACCGTCTCTCTCCAGTAGCACCCTAATACCTCATGACCACCCTCTCTCCCCAGTACTGCCCTAATACTTCATGACCACCCTCTCTCCCCAGTAGCACCCTAACACCTCATAACCCTTCCCTTCTCCTCAGTAGTGCCCTAACACCTCATGACCACCCTCTCTCCCCAGTAGCACCCTAACACCTCATAACCCTTCCCTTCTCCCCAGTAGTGCCCTAACACCTCATGACCACCCTCTCTCCCCAGTAGCACCCTAACACCTCATAACCCTTCCCTTCTCCCCAGTAGTGCCATAACACCTCATAACCATGCCCTCTCCCCAGTAGTGCCCTAACACCTTATGACCCTCATCCCATTCCCTACCCAATAGCACCCTAAGACCTCCAGTGTACAAATATATTTTAGTGTTTATATGTGTATATATGTCTGTAAATACATAAATACATATATAAATACATCTGAACACAAACACACACACACACACACACATATATATATATTTATATATATATATATATATATATATATATATACACACACACACACACATATTAAGAAATGTATATGTATGTATCTCTATGTTAAAGCCCTTTGCATGCCTTTTTATTCTAACACATGAGACCTCATATCTTTGAGCCCTTATAGCTTTTTTATACAATTTTTTAAAATAATTTTACACAGAACACCTCAAAATTACATTTAAAAGTACAGTTACACAGCTCATACTAACACTGTAGTTAGTATGAGCTGTGTAACTGTACTTTTAAATGTAATTTTGAGGTGTTCTGTGTAACTTTTTTGTCTCTCCTAATAGTTAATCAGAGCTCTGAAGTCGTACTATCCTGACTCGCATTAAATTTAATAGAGTTCACTTTCAACCTGTAATACGCACTCTACTTACAACTCAATTAACCCCTTTTTACTTGCATGCAACAACTAGCGCGCCACTAGTAATCTAACCCTAAATTGGTATGCCCTGTAATACTGTGATTAAACAAGGTTAATCATTCAACAAAAAAGAAGTCCCATATAAGTTTTAATGAAATTTCGCTCTCTCTCAGTCATAACGTTCTTTAAAGTGGAAAATATATGGTAAAGACTTTACTTAGCTTAAATTTTTTTTAGTATCATTTTTGAAAAATAGAAGGATAATATTTGCCTATAAGATTTTTTTTAATAGTGTTGGCAATGTGAGAGGACGGCAGTATAGATTAGAAGATCCGAAAATTCGGAAACTGATTTATTAGTTTTTGGAATTTTTCGGGATTTTAGCTATGGTGCGGAATCGTAAATTCGGATCCATCCGAATCTCAGAATCAGCCAAAATACGTCCGAAAACAAAATTCGGCTGAAACGAATTGCACATGTCTATAATCAACCATTACGAGTGGCTGGTTAATGCTACCGCAAGCTCACGGTAGCACTTTGCACTAGACTTCATTAACCAGAGGTCAGATCTCTGGTTAAATAAATGTCTAACCAATTGCCCCTCAATAAAGCGTAGTGTTCCGTAAAAAAAAATACGAAAATGAGCATATATTTTTTTTAATTAAATAACTGCACAAAGCAGTAATAAGGGGTTAAAGTGAGGGGATGTGGAAAAAAATGGCACTGAAAAGTGCCTTTATATTGCAGTCTATGGGGACTACGTTTTAACTGTTTATATATATGTTTATGCTTATATACATTGTGACAGGGTAAGAGAAGGTGTGTACATTAGCAGGTGCTTAGAGAGAGCAATCCCCCCCCCCTCGTTACTAAAGAGTTAAATCTGTCTCAGGCCTTTATAAGAAATAGGATAGATTATCATCTGACGGTTTGTCATAATTATTAATCTACCTGATTCTCCGCAATTACCTTAGAGGGTTTATAATGAAATATTTGGTTCCTATCATCATGCCAATGTTCGTGTTATTTTGAAAATATGACTTAATCATCTTTATAGTTTAATCTCTGTATTATTCTGTTTTCATTGCTATTTGGAGTTATGTTATCGCGTTAGTGATTATTATAGAACTGTAGTTTATATCTCTGTAATATTTTGATTGCTTAAGTTTCTATTAAATGCTAATTATTAATAACAAAATTCTTTAATAAAGCTAATTTTTGTTATTCATCTGGTGTCGGTATAATTAATAGACTGATAGCAACTAAAAGGATTCAGATTTGTTTATTACCTTTCATAACTTATAGAAAAATGTGTCATTTAAAATTGCACCATTTCACATGATTTACTTTTATAGATAAAGGTAATATTCATAACACAGCTCTCTTGGGCCTAGATTTAGAGTTTTGCGGCCAAAGGGGTGCGTTAGCTACGCGTGCTTTTTTCTGGCCGCACCTTTTAACTACCGCTGGTATTTAGAGTTCACAGAATGGCTGGATTTTCAGTGCGTTAGGCTCCAAAAGGGAGCGTAGAGCATAATTTAACGCCACTGCAACTCTCGATACCAGCGGAGCTTACGGACGCGGCCAGCTTCAAAAACGCGCTCGTGCACGATATCCCCATAGAAAACAATGGGGCATTTTGAGCTGAAAAAAAACCTAACACCTGCAAAAAAGCAGCGTTCAGCTCTTAACGCAGCCCCATTGTTGTCTATGGGGAAACACTTCCTACGTCTGCACCTAACACTCTAACATGTACCCCGAGTCTAAACACCCCTAACCTTACACTTATTAACCCCTAATCTGCCACCCCCGCTATCACTGACCCCTGCATATTTTTTTTAACCCCTAATCTGCCGCTCCGTAAACCGCCGCTACCTACATTATCTCTGTGTACCCCTAATCTGCTGCCCCTAACACCGCTGACCCCTATATTATATTTATTAACCCCTAATCTGCCCCCCACAACGTCGCCTCCACATGCCTACACTTATTAACCCCTAATCTGCCGAGCGGACAGCACCGCTACTATAATAAAGTTATTAACCCCTAATCCACCTCACTCCCGCCTCAATAACCCTATAATAAATAGTATTAACCCCTAATCTGCCCTCCCTAACATCGCCGACACCTAACTTCAATTATTAACCCCTAATCTGCCGACCGAATCTCGCCGCTACTGTAATAAATGGATTAACCCCTAAAGCTAAGTCTAACCCTAACACTAACACCCCCCTAAATTAAATATAATTTTATTCTAACGAAATAAATTAACTCTTATTAAATAAATTATTCCTATTTAAAGCTAAATACTTACCTGTAAAATAAACCCTAATATAGCTACAATATAAATTATAATTATATTATAGCTATTTTAGGATTAATATTTATTTTACAGTCAACTTTGTATTTATTTTAACCAGGTACAATAGCTATTAAATAGTTAATAACTATTTAATAGCTAAAATAGTTAAAATAATTACAAAATTACCTGTAAAATAAATCCTAACCTAAGTTACAATTAAACCTAACACTACACTATCAATAAATTAATTAAATAAAATACCTACAATTATCTACAATTAAACCTAACACTACAGTATCAATGAATTAATTAAATAAAATACCTACAAATAAATACAATTAAATAAACTAACTAAAGTACAAAAAATAAAAAAGAACTAAGTTACAAAAAATAAAAAAATATTTACAAACATTAGAAAAATATTACAACAATTTTAAACTAATTACACCTACTCTAAGCCCCCTAATAAAATAACAAAGCCCCCCAAAATAAAAAAATGCCCTACCCTATTCTAAATTAAAAAAGTTCAAAGCTCTTTTACCTTACCAGCCCTGAAAAGGGCCCTTTGCGGGGCATGCCCCAAAGAATTCAGCTCTTTTGCCTGTAAAATAAACACATACAATACCCCCCCCCCCAACATTACAACCCACCACCCACATACCCCTAATCTAACCCAAACCCCCCTTAAATAAACCTAACACTAAGCCCCTGAAGATCTCCCTACCTTGTCTTCACCTCACCGGGTTCACCGATTGGTCCAGAAGAGGGTCTGAAGTCTTGATCCAAGCGGCGGCTGAAGAACTCCATCATCGGGCTGAAGTCGGAAGTCCATCATCGGGATGAAGTCTTCTATCAAGCCGCATCTTCAATCTTCTTTCTTCCGGAGCGGAGCGGAGCCATCTTCTTCCAAGCCGACGCGGAAACATCCTCTTCAAGCGACGCCTACTCGCCGAATGACGGTTCCTTTAAATGATGTCATCCAAGATGGCGTCCCTCGAATTCCGATTGGCTGATAGGATTCTATCAGCCAATCGGAATTAAGGTAGGAATATTCTGATTGGCTGATGGAATCAGCCAATCAGATTCAAGTTCAATCCGATTGGCTGATCCAATCAGCCAATCAGATTGAGCTCGCATTCTATTGGCTGATCGGAACAGCCAATAGAATGCGAGCTCAATCTGATTGGCTGATCGGATCAGCCAATCGGATTGAACTTGATTCTGATTGGCTGATTCCATCAGCCAATCAGAATTTTCCTACCTTAATTCCGATTGGCTGATAGAATCCTATCAGCCAATCGGAATTCGAGGGACGCCATCTTGGATGACGTCCCTTAAAGGAACCGTCATTCGTCGGGAAGTCGTCGGAAGAAGAAGATGGGTCCACGGTGGAGGTCTTCAAGATGGAGCCGGTCGTCATCGGATGAAGATAGAAGATGCCGCTTGGATCAAGATGGTTGCCGGTCCGGATCGCCTCTTCTTCCCGGATAGGATGAAGACTTTGGAGCCTCTTCTGGACCTCTTCAGCCGCCGGATGATGGATGTCTAGCCCCCGCTTGGGCTTGGATGAAGATTTCGGAGCCTGGAACGATCGGTGATACCTGGCATGGTGAAGACAAGGTAGGAAGATCTTCAGGGGCTTAGTGTTAGGTTTATTTAAGGGGGGTTTGGGTTAGATTAGGGGTATGTGGGTGGTGGGTTGTAATGTTGGGGGGGTATTGTATGTTTTTTTTTACAGGCAAAAGAGCTGAATTCTTTGGGGCATGTCCCACAAAAGGTCCTTTTAAGGTCTGGTAAGGTAAAAGAGCTTTGAACTTTTGTAATTTAGAATAGGGTAGGGCATTTTTTTATTTTGGGGGTCTTTGTTATTTTATTAGGGGGCTTAGAGTAGGTGTAATTAGTTTAAAATTGTTGTAATTTTTTTCTAATGTTTGTAAATATTTTTTTATTTTTGTAACTTAGTTTTTTTTTAATTTTTGTACTTTAGGCCTAGATTTGGAGTTTGGCGGTAGATGGGCTGTTAACGCTCCGCGGGCTTTTTTCTGGCCGCACCATAAAATTAACTCTGGTATCGAGAGTTCAAACAAATGCTGCGTTAGGCTCCAAAAAAGGAGCGTAGAGCATTTTTACCGCAAATGCAACTCTCGATACCAGAGTTGCTTACGGACGCGGCCAGCCTCAAAAACGTGCTCGTGCACGATATCCCCATAGGAAACAATGGGGCTGTTTGAGCTGAAAAAAAACCTAACACCTGCAAAAAAGCAGCGTTCAGCTCCTAACGCAGCCCCATTGTTTCCTATGGGGAAACACTTCCTACGTCTGCACCTAACACCCTAACATGTACCCCGAGTCTAAACACCCCTACCCTTACACTTATTAACCCCTAATCTGCCGCTCCCGCTATCGCTGACCCCTGCATATTTTTTTTAACCCCTAATCTGCCGCTCCGTAAACCGCCGCAACCTACGTTATCCCTATGTACCCCTAATCTGCTGCCCTAACATCGCCGACCCCTATATTATATTTATTAACCCCTAATCTGCCCCCCACAACGTCGCCGACACCTGCCTACACTTATTAACCCCTAATCTGCCGAGCGGACCTGAGCGCTACTATAATAAAGTTATTAACCCCTAATCCGCCTCACTAACCCTATCATAAATAGTATTAACCCATAATCTGCCCTCCCTAACATCGCCGACACCTAACTTCAATTATTAACCCCTAATCTGACGACCGGAGCTCACCGCTACTATAATAAATGGATTAACCCCTAAAGCTAAGTCTAACCCTAACACTAACACCCCCCTAAGTTAAATATAATTTAAATCTAACGAAATAAATTAACTCTTATTAAATAAATTATTCCTATTTAAAGCTAAATACTTACCTGTAAATTACATCCTAATATAGCTACAATATAAATTATAATTATATTATAGCTATTTTAGGATTTATATTTAGTTTACAGGCAACTTGGTAATTATTTTAACCAGGTACAATAGCTATTTAATAGTTACCTAGTTAAAATAATAACAAATTTACCTGTAAAATAAATCCTAACCTAAGATATAATTAAACCTAACACTACCCTATCAATAAATTAATTAAATAAACTACCTACAATTACCTACAATTAACCTAACACTACACTATCAATAAATTAATTAAACACAATTCCTACAAATAAATACAATTAAATAAACTAGCTAAAGTACAAAAAATAAAAAAGAACTAAGTTACAAAAAATAAAAAAATATTTACAAACATAAGAAAAATATTACAACAATTTTAAACTAATTACACCTACTCTAAGCCCCCTAATAAAATAACAAAGCCCCCCAAAATAAAAAATTCCCTACCCTATTCTAAATTAAAAAAGGTAAAAGCTCTTTTACCTTACCAGCCCTGAACAGGGCCCTTTGCGGGGCATGCCCCAAGAATTTCAGCTCTTTTGCCTGTAAAAAAAAACATACAATACCCCCCCCCAACATTACAACCCACCACCCACATACCCCTAATCTAACCCAAACCCCCCTTAAATAAACCTAACACTAAGCCCCTGAAGATCTTCCTACCTTGTCTTCACCATCCAGGTTCACCGATCCGTCCTGAAGAGCTCCTCCGATGTCCTGATCCAAGCCCAAGCGGGGGGCTGAAGAGGTCCATGATCCGGTCAAAGTCTTCATCCAAGCGGGGCAGAAGAGGATCTTCCATCCAATTGAAGTCTTCATCCAGGCGGCATCTTCTATGGTCTTCTATCCGGAGCGAAGCGGCAGGATCCTGAAGACCTCCAGCGCGGAACATCCATCCGGCCCGACGACTGAACGACGAATGACTGTTCCTTTAAGGGACGTCATCCAAGATGGCGTCCCTCGAATTCCGATTGGCTGATAGGATTCTATCAGCCAATCGGAATTAAGGTAGGAATTTTCTGATTGGCTGATGGAATCAGCCAATCAGAATCAAGTTCAATCCGATTGGCTGATCCAATCAGCCAATCAGATTGAGCTCGCATTCTATTGGCTGTTCCGATCAGCCAATAGAATGCGAGCTCAATCTGATAGGCTGATTGGATCAGCCAATCGGATTGAACTTGATTCTGATTGGCTGATTCCATCAGCCAATCAGAAAATTCCTACCTTAATTCCGATTGGCTGATAGAATCCTATCAGCCAATCGGAATTCGAGGGACGCCATCTTGGATGACGTCCCTTAAAGGAACAGTCATTCGTCGTTCAGTCGTCGGGCCGGATGGATGTTCCGCGCTGGAGGTCTTCAGGATCCTGCCGCTTCGCTCCGGATAGAAGACCATAGAAGATGCCGCCTGGATGAAGACTTCAATCGGATGGAAGATCCTCTTCTGCCCCGCTTGGATGAAGACTTTGACCGGATCATGGACCTCTTCAGCCCCCCGCTTGGGCTTGGATCAGGACATCGGAGGAGCTCTTCAGGACGGATCGGTGAACCTGGATGGTGAAGACAAGGTAGGAAGATCTTCAGGGGCTTAGTGTTAGGTTTATTTAAGGGGGGTTTGGGTTAGATTAGGGGTATGTGGGTGGTGGGTTGTAATGTTGGGGGGGGGTATTGTATGTTTTTTTTTACAGGCAAAAGAGCTGAAATTCTTGGGGCATGCCCCGCAAAGGGCCCTGTTCAGGGCTGGTAAGGTAAAAGAGCTTTTACCTTTTTTAATTTAGAATAGGGTAGGGAATTTTTTATTTTGGGGGGCTTTGTTATTTTATTAGGGGGCTAAGAGTAGGTGTAATTAGTTTAAAATTGTTGTAATATTTTTCTTATGTTTGTAAATATTTTTTTATTTTTTGTAACTTAGTTCTTTTTTATTTTTTGTACTTTAGCTAGTTTATTTAATTGTATTTATTTGTAGGAATTGTGTTTAATTTATTTATTGATAGTGTAGTGTTAGGTTAATTGTAGGTAATTGTAGGTAGTTTATTTCATTAATTTATTGATAGGGTAGTGTTAGGTTTAATTATATCTTAGGTTAGGATTTATTTTACAGGTAAATTTGTTATTATTTTAACTAGGTAACTATTAAATAGCTATTGTACCTGGTTAAAATAATTACCAAGTTGCCTGTAAACTAAATATAAATCCTAAAATAGCTATAATATAATTATAATTTATATTGTAGCTATATTAAGATGTATTTTACAGGTAAGTATTTAGCTTTAAATAGGAATAATTTATTTAATAAGAGTTAATTTATTTCGTTAGATTTAAATTATATTTAAGTTAGGGGGGTGTTAGTGTTAGGGTTAGACTTAGCTTTAGGGGTTAATCCATTTATTATAGTAGCGGTGAGCTCCGGTCGTCAGATTAGGGGTTAATAATTGAAGTTAGGTGTCGGCGATGTTAGGGAGGGCAGATTAGGGGTTAATACTATTTATGATAGGGTTAGTGAGGCGGGTTAGGGGTTAATAACTTTATTATAGTAGCGGTGCGGTCCGCTCGGCAGATTAGGGGTTAATAAGTGTAGGCAGGTGTCGGCGACGTTGTGGGGGGCAGATTAGGGGTTAATAAATATAATATAGGGGTCGGCGGTGTTAGGGCAGCAGATTAGGGGTACATAAGGATAACGTAGGTGGCGGCGCTTTGCGGTCGGGAGATTAGGGGTTAATTATTGTAAGTAGCTGGCGGCGACGTTGTGGGGGGCAGGTTAGGGGTTAATATATGTAATACAGGGGTCGGCGGGGTTAGGGGCAGCAGATTAGGGGTACATAAGTATAACGTAGGTGGCGGTCGGCAGATTAGGGGTTAAAAAATTTAAATCGAGTGGCGGCGATGTGGGGGGACCTCGGTTTAGGGGTACATAGGTAGTTTATGGGTGTTAGTGTACTTTAGAGCACAGTAGTTAAGAGCTTTATGAACCGGCGTTAGCCCAGAAAGCTCTTAACTCCTGCTATTTTCCTGCGGCTGGAGTTTTGTCGTTAGAGCTCTAACGCTCACTTCAGAAACGACTCTAAATACCAGCGTTAGAAAGATCCCATTGAAAAGATAGGATACGCAATTGACGTAAGGGGATCTGCAGTATGGAAAAGTCGCGGCTGAAAAGTGAGCGTTAGACCCTTTAATCACTGACTCCAAATACCGGCGGTAGCCTAAAACCAGCGTTAGGAGCCTCTAACGCTGGTTTTCACGGCTAACGCCAAACTCCAAATCTAGGCCTTAGTTACTTTATTTAATTGTATTTATTTGTAGGAATTGTATTTAATTTATTTATTGATAGTGTAGTGTTAGGTTTAATTGTAGATAATTGTAGGTAGTTTATTTAATTAATTTATTGCTAGTGTAGTGTTAGGTTTAATTGTAACTTAGGTTAGGAATTTTTTTTACAGGTAATTTTGTAATTATTTTAACTATTTTAGCTATTAAACAGTTCTTAACTATTTAATAGCTATTGTACCTGGTTAAAATAAATACAAAGTTACCTGTAAAATAAATATAAATCCTAAAATAGCTATAATATAATTATAATTTATATTGTAGCTATATTAGGGTTTATTTTACAGGTAAGTATTTAGCTTTAAATAGGAATAATTTATTTAATAAGAGTTAATTAATTTCGTTAGATTTAAATTATATTTAACTTAGGGGGGTGTTAGTGTTAGGGTTAGACTTAGCTTTAGGGGTTAATCCATTTATTACAGTAGCGGCGAGATTCGGTCGGCAGATTAGGGGTTAATAATTGAAGTTAGGTGTCGGCGATGTTAGGGAGGGCAGATTATGGGTTAATACTATTTATTATAGGGTTATTGAGGCGGGAGTGAGGCGGATTAGGGGTTAATAACTTTATTATAGTAGCGGTGCGGTCCGCTTGGCAGATTAGGGGTGAATAAGTGTAGGCAGGTGGAGGCAACGTTGAGGCGGCAGATTAGGGGTTAATAAATATAATATAGGGGTCGGCGGTGTTAGGGGCAGCAGATTAGGGGTACATAAGGATAACGTAGGTGGCGGCGCTTTGCGGTCGGCAGATTAGGGGTTAATTATTGTAGGTAGCTGGCGGCGACGTTGTGGGGGGCAGGTTAGGGGTTAATAAATATAATATAGGGGTCGGCGGTGTTAGGGGCAGCAGATTAGGGGTACATAAGTATAACGTAGGTGGCGGTCGGCAGATTAGGGGTTAAAAAAAATTAATCGAGTGGCGGCGATGTGGGGGGACCTCGGTTTAGGGGTACATAGGTAGTTTATGGGTGTTAGTGTACTTTAGAGCACAGTAGTTAAGAGCTTTATAAACCGGCGTTAGCCCAGAAAGCTCTTAACTACTGACTTTTTTCTGCGGCTGGAGTTTTGTCGTCAGATTTCTAACGCTCACTTCAGCCACGACTAAATACCGGCGTTAGAAAGATCCCATTGAAAAGATAGGATACGCAAATGACGTAAGGGGATCTGTGGTATGGAAAAGTCGCGGCTGGAAAGTGAGCGTTAGACCCTTTCCTGACTGACTCCAAATACCGGCGGTAGCCCAAAACCAGCGTTAGGAGCCTCTAACGCTGGTTTTGACGGCTACCACCCAACTCTAAATCTAGGCCTAGGAAAAGTATGTATCTTGGGGGAGCAGGCTGTTCTCCAGTGTGAAAGAGATGCTGGAGACCTGCTAGCATGACTGCCTGCCTGTAGAGACACACTGGTGAGACAAACTTGTTTTTTATTTTGTTTTGTATTTTGCATATGCAAATTCTGTGAAGTACTAAACTGGGTTCAGGTTAGCTGGCCAGTTTATCATTAGTTAGGGAAACTCTATGTATAGTTAGACTCCTGACAGGAGTAGGCTTTTTATTTGCATGCTGTGTTTTACTGGCTGCTTTGAAACTGCAGTACTTAGTAGAAACAGTGCACCCGTTATGTTAAAAGACTATTTTCACTGAATAAAACTGTTTGAAAATACAGTTAGCACGGCCATTGTGACCTTACCACAACATATATATTAATGTGTTACATAGTTGCCAGCATTTGAAAAAAAATTCCAGGGACACTTTGCAGCTATCTAATTACCTGCATGAAATGTTTTATCACACCCCCTACCCTAAAGTACCGCCCACTTTGCCAAACCCACATAATTAGCATAATTTAGCTCCGCCTATTTATTATGCACTAAGGGGCAAAAGATTATGCAGGGGGGATGGGGGCTATATATTATATGCTGGGTGACAGTTGGGGGCTATATATTATGTGGGGGGGGGGACATGGAATGCCTATCTCAATGCTATTAGCAAATAATCTGCCACTCAGCTAGTTTATTTGTTATATCTGCTGGTTGTACAGATATTTTTCAGTAAAGCTTCTTAATTTTTGAATTAATACCCCTGATATTAGCAAACATCTGCCACTGTTACATACAGATTATTTGTTATTATTTAATCTGTTGGTTCTGAAAGTACAGATATTTTGTAGTAAAGCTCGTAGTAAAGCTTGCACAAGCTGTTAGTAAATAATTTCAGTGTGAAACCCAAAGTTAGTGAGAAAGTGAACAATTTTTTTTATTTGATAGAATTTGGCTGTGAAATGGTGGCATAAAATATATCAAAATGGGCCTAGATAAATACTTTGGGTTGTCTACTACACTACACTAAAGCTAAAATTAACCCTACAAGCTACCTAATTAACCCTGTCACTGCTGGGCCTAATACAAGTGTGGTGTGCAGCGGCATTTAGCAGCCTTCTAATTACCAAAGAGTAATGCCACAGCCATAAATGTCTGCTATTTCTGAACAAAGGGGATCCCGGAGAAGCGTTTACAACCATTTGTGCTATAATTGCACAAAATGTTTGTTAATGATTTCAGTGAGAAACCTAAAGTTTGTGAAAAAGTGAACGATTATTTTTATTTGATCGCATTTGGCAGTGAAATGTTGGCATGAAATATACCAAAATGGGCCTAGATCAATACTTTGGGTTGCCTATTAAAATAATATATAGACATGTCAAGGGATATTCATGGATTCCTGACAGATATCAGTGTTCCAATGTAACTATAGCTAATTTTGAAAAAACAATTGTTTGGAAATAGCAAAGTGCTACTTGTACTTATTGCCCTATAACTTAAATAATTTCAGGGAGAAACCTAAAGTTTGTGAAAAAGTGAACAATTTTTTTTATTTGATCGCATTTGGCGGTGAAATGGTGGCATGAAATATACCAAAATGGGCCTAGATCAATACTTTGGGTTGTCAACTAAAAAAATATATATATATACATGTCAAGGGATATTCAGGGATTCCTGATATCAGTGTTCCAATGTAACTATAGCTAATTTTGAAAAAACAATTGTTTGGAAATAGCAAAGTGCTACTTGTATTTATTGCCCTATAACTTGCAAAAAAAGCAAAGAACATGTAAACATTAGGTATTTCTAAACTCAGGACAACATTTAGAAACTATTTGGCATGGGTGTTTTTTGGTGGTTGTAGATGTGTAACAGATTTTGGGGGTCAAAGTTATAAAAAGTGTGGGTTTTTTTTCCATTTTTTCATCATATTTTATAAAAAAAAATTATAGTAAATTATAAGATACTAGTCCTAAAGCCCGTTCACAAGGGCCATTTTTTGCAGTACAGCGGTCCCACCCCTTGCGCTCTCTCCCTCCCTCTCTCTTTTGCTCTCTCTCCCCCCCTCTCTTTTGCTCTCTCTCCCCCTCTCTTTTGAGCTCTCTCTCCCCCCCTCTCTTTTGAGCTCTCTCTCTCCCCCCCTCTTTTGCGCTCTCTCTTTTCCCCCCCTCTCTTTTGCGCTCTCTCCCCCCCTCGCTTTTGCGCTCTCTCTCTCCCCCTCTCTTTTGTGCTCTCTCTCTCCCCCTCTCTTTTGTGCTCTCTCTCTCCCCCATCTCTTTTGCGCTCTCTATCTCCCCCCCTCTCTTTTGCGCTCTCTTCCCTCCCCCTCTTTTGCGCTCTCGCCCCCCTTTTGCGCTCTCTCCCCCCTCTCTTTTGAGCTCTCTCTCTCCCCTCTTTTGCTCTCTCTCCCCCCCTCTTTTGCTCTCTCTCTCCTCCTCTCTCTTTTGCTCTCTCTCTCCCCCCTCTCTTTTGCATGCTCTCTCTCCCCCCCCTCCCTTTTGTGTGCTCTCTCTCCCCCTCTCTTTTGCTCTCTCTCTCTCCCATTTCTTCTGCGCTCTCTCTCCCCCTCTCTTTTGAGCTCTCTCTCTCCCCCATCTCTTTTGCGCCCTCTCTCCCCCTCTCTTTTGATCTCTCTCTCTCTCCCATCTCTTTTGTGCTCTCTCCGCCTCTCCTCTCTCTCTCTCTCTCTCTCTCTCTCAAACTCTCTCTCTCCCTCTCTCTCTCTCTCTCTCTCTCTCTCTCTCTCTTTCTCTCCCCTTCTCTCCCTCTCTCTTTCTCTCCCCCTCTCTCTCTCTCCCCCCCTCTATTTTGTGTTCTCTCTCTCTCCCCCCCTCTTTTGCTCTCTCCCCCTCTTTTGCTCTCTTTCTCTCTCTCCCCCCCTTCTCTTTTGCTCTCTCTCTCCCCCCTCTCTTTTGTGCTCTCTCTCCCCCATTTTTTGCTCTCTCTCCCCCCTCTCTTTTGCGCTCTTTCTCTCCCCCTTTCTTTTGTGCTTTCTCCCCCCTCTCTTCGCTCTCCCCCCCTCTTTTGCTCTCTCTCTCTCCCTCATCTCTTTTTGCGCTCTCTCTCCCCCATCTCTTTTGCGCTCTCTCTCCCCCTCTCTTTTCAGCTCTCTCTCTCCCCCCTCTCTCTCAAAGGCCAGGTGTGTTTGTCCTCATGCTGTCTCTACTGCGCATGACAGCTTCGGACAAACACACTTGGCCTTTTATATAATAGGATGATGAAAATAATTGTAACTTTAGAAAGCCCATGTAATGGCGAGAAAAACTGTATATAATATGTGTGGGTACAGTAAATGAGTAAGAGGAAAATTACAGCTAAACACAAACTTAATTTTTGAATTAATACCCCTGATATTAGCAAACATGTGCCACTGTTACATACAGTTTATTTGTTATTATTTAATCTGTTGGTTCTGTAAGTACAGATATTTTGTAGTAAAGCTTGCACAAGCTGTTTGTAAATAATTTCAGTGAGAAACCCAAAGTTAGTGAGAAAGTGAATGATTTTTTTTATTTGATAGAATTTGGCTGTGAAATGGTGGCATAAAATATATCAAAATGGGCCTAGATAAATACTTTGGGTTGTCTACTACACTACACTAAAGCTAAAATTAACCCTACAAGCTACCTAATTAACCCTGTCACTGCTGGGCCTAATACAAGTGTGGTGTGCAGCGGCATTTAGCAGCCTTCTAATTACCAAAGAGTAATGCCACAGCCATAAATGTCTGCTATTTCTGAACAAAGGGGATCCCAGAGAAGCATTTACAACCATTTGTGCTATAACTGCACAAGCTGTTTGTAAATAATTTCAGGGAGAAACCTAAAGTTTGTGAAAAGTGAACGATTATTTTTATTTGATCGCATTTGGCAGTGAAATGGTGGCATGAAATATACCAAAATGGGCCTAGATCAATACTTTGGGTTGCCTACTAAAATAATATATATATGTCAAGGGATATTCAGGGATTCCTGACAGATATCAGTGTTCCAATGTAACTATAGCTAATTTTGAAAAAAATGGTTTGGAAATAGCAAGTGCTACTTGTACTTATTGCCCTATAACTTAAATAATTTCAGTGAGAAACCTAAAGTTTGTGAAAAAGTGAACAATTTTTTTTTATTTGATCAGATTTTTGGCGGTGAAATGGTGGCATGAAATATACCAAAATGGGCCTAGATCAATACTTTGGGTTGTCAACTAAAAATAAATATATATACATGTCAAGGGATATTCAGGGATTCCTGATATCAGTGTTCCAATGTAACTATAGCTAATTTTGAAAAAAACAATTGTTTGGAAATAGCAAAGTGCTACTTGTATTTATTGCCCTATAACTTGCAAAAAAAAGCAAAGAACATGTAAACATTGGGTATTTTTAAACTCAGGACAAAATTTAGAAACTATTTAGTATGGATGTTTTTTGGTGGTTGTAGATGTGTAACAGATTTTGGGGGTCAAAGTTATAAAAAGTGTGGTTTTTTTTCAATTTTTTCATCACATTTTATAAAATAAAATTATAGTAAATTATAAGATACTAGTCCTAAAGCCCGTTCACATGGGCCATTTTTTGCAGTACAGCGGTCCCACCCCTTGCGCTCTCTCCCTCCCCCTCTCTTTTGTTCTCTCTCCCCCCTCTCTTTTGCTCTCTCTCCCCCTCTCTTTTGAGCTCTCTCTCCCCCCCTCTTTTGCGCTCTCTCTTTCCCCCTCTCTTTTGCGCTCTCTCTTCCCCACTCTCTTTTGCTCTCTTTCTCTCCCCCCTCTCTTTTACACTCTCTATCTCCCCCTCTCTTTTGCGCTCTCTCTCTCTCCCCCTCTCTTTTGTGCTCTCTCTCTCCCCCTCTCTTTTGCGATCTCTCCCCCATCTCTTTTGCGCTCTCTCTCTCCCCCCTCTTTTGCGCTCTCTCTCCCCCCCCTTCTTTTGCGCTCTCTCTCCCCCCTCTCTTTTGCGCTCTCTCTCCCCCCCTCTCTTTTGAGCTCTCTCTCCCCCCTCTTTTGCTCTCTCCCCCCTCTTTTGCTCTCTCTCTCTCTCTCTCCCCCCTCTCTCTTTTGCTATCTCTATCCCACTCTCTTTTGCATGCCCTCCCCCCTTTCTTTTGCGCGCTCTCTTTCCCCCTCTCTTTTGCGCTCTATTTCCCCTTCTTTTGCGCTTTCTCCCCCCCTCTCTTTTGCGCTCTCTCTCCCCCTCTCTTTTGCTCTCTCTCTCTCTCCCCATCTCTTTTGCGCTCTCTCTCGCCATCTCTTTTGCGCCCTCTCTCCCCCTTTCTTTTGATCTCTCTCTCTCTCCCATCTCTTTTGCGCTCTCTCCCCACCTCTCCTCTCTCTCTCCCCCCTCTCCTCTCTCTCCCCCTCTCCTCTCTCTCTCCCCTCCTCTCTCTCTCTCTCTCCCCACCCCTCTCTCTCTCTCCCCCTCTCTCTCTCTCTCCCCCTCCCCTCTATCTCTCTCCCCCTCTCTCTCTCCCCTCTCTCTCTCTCTCTCTCCCCCCCTCTCTTTTGTGTTCTCTCTCTCTCTCTCCCCCTCTTTTGCTCTCTCCCCCTCTTTTGCTCTCTCTCTCTCCCCCCCTCTCTTTTGCGCTCTCTACCCCCCTCTTTTGCTCTCTCTCTCTCTCCCCCCTCCCTTTTGCGCTCCCCCTCTGTTTTGCTCTCTCTCTCTCCCTCATCTCTTTTGCTCTCTCTCTCCCCCGTCTCTTTTGAGCTCTCTCTCTCCCCCCTCTCTCTCCCCTCTCTCTCTCCCCCCTCCCCCTCTCTCCCCCTCCTCTCTCTCTCCCCCCTCTCTCTCCCCCTCTCTCTCTCCCCCTCCTCTCTCTCTCTCCCCCTCCTCTCTCTCTCTCCCCCTCTCCCCCCTCTCTCTTTCCCTCTCTCCCCCTTTGCTCTCTCTCTCCCCCTCTCTCTCTCTCTCTCTCTCTCTCTCTCCCCCTCTCTTTCTCTCTCCCGTGCTCTCTCTCTCTCCCCCCTCTCTTGCTCTCTCTCTCTCTGTCTCCCCCCCCTCTCTTTTGTGCTCTCTCTCTCCCCCTCTCTTTTGCGCTCTCTCCCCCCTCCCTTTTGCGCTCTCTCCCCCTCTCTTTTGCGCTCTCTCCCCCCCCCCTCTCTTTTGCTCTCTCTCTCCCCCCCTCTCTTTTGTGCTCTCTCTCTCCCCTCTCTTTTGCTCTCTCTCTCTCCCCTCTCTTTTTTGCACTCTCTCTCCCCTCTCTTTTTTGCACTCCCCCCCCCCCTTTCTCTCTCTCTCTCTCTCTCTCCCCTCTCTCTCTCCCCCTCTCTCTCTCTTTCTCTCCCCCCCCTCTCTTTTTTGCTCTCTCTCTCCCCCTCTCTTTTGCGCTCTCTCCCTCCTCTCTTTTGCGCTCTCTCCCCCCTCTCTTTTGCACTCTCTCCCCCCTCTCTTTTGCTCTCTCTCTCTCCCCCCTCTCTTTTGTGCTCTCTCTCCCCTCTCTTTTGCTCTCTCTCTCCCCCCTCTCTTTTGTGCTCTCTCTCTCTCCCTCTCTCTTTTGCACTCTCTCCCCCATCTCTTTGCGCTCTCTCCCCCCCTCTCTTTTGCTCTCTCTCTCCCCCATCTCTTTTAAGCTCTCTCTCTCCCCCATCTCTTTTGCGCGCTCTCTCCCTCTCTCTTTTGAGCTCTCTCCCCCCCCCTCTATCTCTCTCTCTCTCCCCTCTCCCCTCCCTCTCCCCCTCTCTCCCCTCTCTCTCCCTTCTCCTCTCTCTCTCCCTCTCTCTCTCTCTCCCCCCCCCTCTCTCTCTCTCTCTCCCTCTCCCTCCCTCTCCATCCCTTCTCCTCTCTCTCCCCCCCCTCTCTCTCTCTCCCCCCTCTCCTCTCTCTCTCTCTCTCTCCCCCCCCCCCTCTCCTCTCTCTCTCTCCCCCCTCTCCTCTCTCTCTCTCCCCCCTCTCCTCTCTCCCTCCCCCCTCTCTCCCCTCTCTCTCCCCCCTCTCCTCTCTCTCTCTCGCCCACCCTTCTCCTCTCTCTCCCCCCTCTCTCCCCCTCTCCTCTCTCTCTCCCCCCTCTCCTCTCTCTCTCCCCTACTCTCTCTCCCCCCCTCCTCTCTCTCTCCCCTCCTCTCTCTCTATCTCTCCGCCTCTCTATCTCGTGACCACACCTGGCCACGCCCACTTCACGGCCATTCACACCCAGCCACGTCCCCTTCACGTCAGCTACGCCCCCACCCATGCCCGGCTACGCCCACTTCTGCCACAGATCAGCTAGGACTCAAAGAACAGGTGTGTTTGTCCTCGTGCTGTCTCTACTGCGCATGACAGCTTCAGACAAACACACTTGGCCTTTTATATAATAGGATGATGAAAATAATTGTAACTTTAGAAAGTCCATTTAATGGCGAGAAAAACTGTATATAATATGTGTGGGTACAGTAAATGAGTAAGAGGAAAATTACAGCTAAACACAAACACCGCAGAAATGTAAAAATAGCCCTGGTCCAAAAACGGTCAGAAAATGGAAAAGTGCTGTGGTCACTAAGGGGTTAAAAATAAGTGAACATGTAAACTTGCACAATTAACAGAACTACAGGGCAAACTTCAAATTATAATTGCAGCTTTATGCTGTATTGCAGTGAACATCCTATTATATAAAAGGTCAAGTGTGTTTGTCTGAAGCTGTCATGTGCAGTAGAGACAGCACGAGGACAAATACACCTGGCCTTTGAGTCCTACTCCCTAGCTGATCTGCCACTGCATAAGTGGGCGTGGCCAGGCGTGAGCGGGGGCTTGGCTGGCATGAAGGGGGCGTGGCCGGGCGCGAATGGCCATGAAGGGGCCGTGGCCGGACGTGAAGGGGCGTGGCCGGGCGCGGTTGCGCGATAGAGATGGGAGAGAGACAGAGAGGAGGGGAGAGAGAGAGAGAGGGGAGACAGAGAGGGGGGGGAGAGAGACAGAGAGGAGGGGAGAGAGAGAGAGGGGAGAGAGATAGAGGGGGAGAGAGAGAGAGTCGGGGAGAAAGAGAGAGGAGGGGAGAGAGAGAGGAGAGGGGGGAGAGATGGCAAAAGAGATGGGGGAGAGAGAGAGCAAAAGAGGGGGGAGAGAGCGTGAAGAGAGGGGGAGAGAGAGAGCACAAAAGAGAGGCGGGAGAGAGAGAGGGGGAGAGAGAGAGGAGGGGAGAGAGAGGAGAGGGGGAGAGAGCGCAAAAGAGATGGGGAGAGAGAGAGCAAAAGAGGGGGGAGAGAGAGAGAAGAGAGGGGGAGAGAGAGAGCGCAAAAGAGAGGGGGAGAGAGAGAGCACAAAAGAGAGGGGGAGAGAGAGCAAAAGAGAGGGGGGAGAGAGTGCAAATGAGAGGGGGAGAGAGAGAGCACAAAAGCGATGGGGAGAGAGAGAGCTCAAAAGAGAGGGGGAGAGAGAGCACAAAAGAGATAGGGGAGAGAGAGCGCAAAAGAGAAGTGTGTTTGTCCGAAACTGTCATGTGCAGTAGAGACAGCACGAGGACAAATACACCTGGCCTTTGAGTCCTACTCCCTAGCTGATCTGCCGCTGCAGAAGTGGGCGTGGCCAGGCATGAGCGGGGGTTTGGCTGGCATGAAGGGGGCGTGACCGGGTGTGAATGGCCATAAAGGGGCCGTGGCCGGACGTGAAGGGGCATGGCTGGGCGCGGTTGCGCGATAGAGAGGGGAGAGAGACAGAGAGGAGGGGAGAGAGAGAGAGGGGAGACAGAGAGGGGGGGAGAGAGACAGAGAGGATGGGAGAGAGAGAGAGGGGAGAGAAAGAGAGGGGAGAGAGAGGGGGAGAGAGAGAGAGAGAGGAGGGGAGAAAGAGAGAGGAGGGGAGAGAGAGAGGAGAGGGGGGAGAGATGGTAAAAGAGATGGGGGAGAAAGAGAGCAAAAGAGGGGGGGAGAGAGCGTGAAGAGAGGGGGAGAGAGAGAGCACAAAAGAGAGGTGGGAGAGAGAGAGGGGGAGAGAGAGAGGAGGGGAGAGAGTGGAGAGGGGGAGAGAGCGCAAAAGAGATGGGGGAGAGAGAGAGCAAAAGAGGGGGGGAGAGAGCGCGAAGAGAGGGGGAGAGAGAGAGCACAAAAGAGAGGGGGAGAGAGAGCAAAAGAGAGGGGGGAGAGAGTGCAAAAGAGAGGGGGAGAGAGAGAGCACAAAAGAGAGGGGGAGATAGAGAGAGAGCAAAAGAGGGGAGAGATAGAGAGAGCACAAAAGAAAGGGGGAGAGAGAGAGTAGGTGGGGAGAGAGAGAGGAGGGGGGAGAGAGAGAGGAGGGGGGGGAGAGAGAGAGGGGGGAGAAAGAGCAAAAGAGGGGGGAGAGAGCGCAAAAGAGAGAGGGAGAGAGGGGGAGAGAGAGAGAGACAGAGAGGAGGGGAGAGAGAGAGAGGGGAGACAGAGAGGGGGGGAGAGAGGCAGAGAGGACGGGGAGAGAGAGAGAGGGGAGAGAAAGAGAGGGGAGAGAGAGAGAGAGAGAGAGAGAGAGAGAGGGGGAGAGAGAGAGAGGAGGGGAGAAAGAGAGTGGAGGGGAGAGAGAGAGGAGAGGGGGGAGAGATGTCAAAAGAGATGGGGGAGAGAGAGAGCAAAAGAGGGGGGGAGAGAGCGTGAAGAGAGGGGGAGAGAGAGAGCACAAAAGAGAGGCGGGAGAGAGAGAGGGGGAGAGAGAGAGGAGGGGAGAGAGAGGAGAGGGGGAGAGAGCGCAAAAGAGATGGGGGAGAGAGAGAGCAAAAGAGGGGGGGAGAGAGCGCGAAGAGAGGGGGAGAGAGAGAGCGCAAAAGAGAGGGGGAGAGAGAGAGCACAAAAGAGAGGGGGAGAGAGAGCAAAAGAGAGGGGGGAGAGAGTGCAAAAGAGAGGGGGAGAGAGAGAGCACAAAAGAGAGGGGGAGAGAGAGAGAGAGCAAAAGAGGGGAGAGATAGAGAGAGCACAAAAGAAAGGGGGAGAGAGAGAGTAGGTGGGGAGAGAGAGAGGAGGGGGGAGAGAGAGAGGAGGGGGGGAGAGAGAGAGGAGGGGGGAGAGAGAGGAGGGGGGAGAGAGAGAGGGGAGGGAGAGAGAGAGGGGGGAGAGAGAGTGGGGGAGAGAGAGCTAAAAAAAGAGAGGGGGAGAGAGAGCGCAAAAGAGATGTGGAGAGAGAGAGAGCTCAAAAGAGAGGGGGAGAGAGAGAGCTCAAAAGAGGGGGAGAGAGAATGCAAAAGAGATGGGGGAGAGAGAGCAAAAGAGAGGGGGGTGAGAGCGTGAAGAGAGGGGGAGAGAGCGCAAAAGAGAGGGGGAGAGAGAGTGCAAAAGAGAGGGGAGAGAGAGAGCGCAAAAGAGAGGGGGGAGAGAGAGATAGCAAAAGAGGGGAGAGAGAGAGGAGAGGGGGGAGAGATGGCAAAAGAGATGGGGGAGAGAGAGAGCAAAAGAGGGGGGGAGAGAGCGTGAAGAGAGGGGGAGAGAGAGAGCACAAAAGAGAGGCGGGAGAGAGAGAGGGGGAGAGAGAGAGGAGGGGAGAGAGAGGAGAGGGGGAGAGAGCGCAAAAGAGATGGGGGAGAGAGAGAGCAAAAGAGGGGGGGAGAGAGCGCGAAGAGAGGGGGAGAGAGAGAGCGCAAAAGAGAGGGGGAGAGAGAGAGCACAAAAGAGAGGGGGAGAGAGAGCAAAAGAGAGGGGGGGGAGAGAGTGCAAAAGAGAGGGGGAGAGAGAGAGCACAAAAGAGAGGGGGAGATAGAGAGAGAGCAAAAGAGGGGAGAGATAGAGAGAGCACAAAAGAAAGGGGGAGAGAGAGAGTAGGTGGGGAGAGAGAGAGGAGGGGGGAGAGAGAGAGGAGGGGGGGAGAGAGAGAGGAGGGGGGGAGAGAGAGGAGGGGGGAGAGAGAGAGGGGAGGGAGAGAGAGAGGGGGGAGAGAGAGTGGAGGAGAGAGAGCTAAAAAAAGAGAGGGGGAGAGAGAGCGCAAAAGAGATGTGGAGAGAGAGAGAGCTCAAAAGAGAGGGGGAGAGAGAGAGCTCAAAAGAGGGGGAGAGAGAATGCAAAAGAGATGGGGGAGAGAGAGCAAAAGAGAGGGGGGTGAGAGCGTGAAGAGAGGGGGAGAGAGCGCAAAAGAGAGGGGGAGAGAGAGTGCAAAAGAGAGGGGAGAGAGAGAGCGCAAAAGAGAGGGGGGAGAGAGAGATAGCAAAAGAGGGGAGAGAGAGAGCGCAAAAGAGGGGGGAGAGAGCGCAAAAGAGAGGGGGGAGAGAGAGAGCGAAAAAGAGAGGGGGAGAGAGAGCGCAAAAGAGGGGGAGAGAGAGAGAACACAAAAGAGAGGGGGCAGAGAGGGGGGGAGAGAGAGAGAGAGAGAGAGAGAGAGAGAGAGAGGAGGGGAGAGAGAGAGGAGGGGGAGAGAGAGAGGAGGGGGGAGAGAGAGAGGGGAGGGAGAGAGAGAGGGGGGAGAGAGAGTGGGGGGGAGAGAGAGAGCTAAAAAAAGAGAGGGGGAGAGAAAGCGCAAATGAGATGGGGGAGAGAGAGAGGGGGGAGAGAGAGAGCTCAAATGAGAGGGGGGAGAGAGAGAGCTCAAAAGAGAGGGGGAGAGAGAATGCAAAAGAGATGGGGGAGAGAGAGAGAGCAAAAGAGAGGGGGGAGAGAGAGCAAAAGAGAGGGGGGAGAGAGTGCAAAAGAGAGGGGGAGAGAGAGAGCACAAAAGAGAGGGGGGAGATAGAGAGAGAGCAAAAGAGAGGAGAGATAGAGAGAGCACAAAAGAAAGGGGGGAGAGAGACAGTAGGTGGGGAGAGAGAGAAGAGGGGGGAGAGAGGAGGGGGGGAGAGAGAGAGGAGGGGGGAGAGAGAGAGGGGAGGGAGAGAGAGAGAGGGGGAGAGAGAGTGGGGGAGAGAGAGAGAGCTAAAAAAAAGAGGGGGAGAGAGAGTGCAAAAGAGATGGGGGAGAGAGAGAGGGGGAGAGAGAGAGCTCAAAAGAGAGGGGGAGAGAGAGAGCTCAAAAGAGGGGGAGAGAGAATGCAAAAGAGATGGGGGAGAGAGAGCAAAAGAGAGGGGGGGTGAGAGCGTGAAGAGAGGGGGAGAGAGCGCAAAAGAGAGGGGGAGAGAGAGTGCAAAAGAGAGGGGGAGAGAGAGAGCGCAAAAGAGAGGGGGGAGAGAGAGAGAGCAAAAGAGGGGAGAGAGAGAGCGCAAAAGAGGGGGGAGAGAGCGCAAAAGAGAGGGGGGAGAGAGCGCAAAAGAGAGGGGGAGAGAGAGAGCGAAAAAGAGAGGGGGAGAGAGAGCGCAAAAGAGGGGGAGAGAGAGCACAAAAGAGAGGGGGTAGAGAGAGGGGGAGAGAGAGAGGAGGGGAGAGAGGAGGGGAGAGAGAGAGGAGGGGGAGAGAGAGAGGAGGGGGGAGAGAGAGGGGAGGGAGAGAGAGAGGGGGGAGAGAGAGTGGGGGGGGAGAGAGAGAGCTAAAAAAAGAGAGGGGGAGAGAAAGCGCAAAAGAGATGGGGGAGAGAGAGAGGGGGAAGAGAGAGAGCTCAAAAGAGAGGGGGGAGAGAGAGAGCTCAAAAGAGAGGGGGAGAGAGAATGCAAAAGAGATGGGGGAGAGAGAGAGAGCAAAAGAGAGGGGGGTTGAGAGTGCGAAGAGAGGGGGAGAGAGCGCAAAAGAGAGGGAGAGAGTGAGTGCAAAAGAGAGGGGGAGAGAGTGCAAAAGAGAGGGGGGGAGAGAAAGAGCAAAAGAGGGGAGAGAGAGAGCACAAAAGAGAGGGGGAGAGAGAGAGCGCAAACGAGAGGGGGAGAGAGCGCAAAAGAGAGGGGGAGAGAAAGAGCGCAAAAGAGAGGGGGAGAGAAAGAGCGCAAAAGAGAGGGGGAGAGAGAGCGCAAAAGAGGGGGAGAGAGAGAGAGCACAAAAGAGAGGGGGAGAGAGGGGAGAGAGAGAGAGAGAGGAGAGGGGGGAGAGAGAGGGGGGAGAGAGAGGGGGGGAGAGAGCTCAAAAGAGATGGGGAGAGAGAGAGCTCAAAAGAGAGGGGGAGAGAGAGCGCAAAAGAGATGGGGGAGAGAGAGCGCAAAAGAGATGGGGGAGAGAGAGAGAGCAAAAGAGAGGGTGAGAGGGAGCGCAAAAGAGAGGGGGGAGGGAGAGCGCAAAAGAGGGGGGAGAGAAAGCGCAAAAGATAGGGGGAGAGAGAGCACACAAAAGAGAGGGGAGAGAGAGAGCGCAGAAGAGAGGGGGGAGAGAGAGCAAAAAAGAGGGGGGAGAGAGAGCGCAAAAGAGATGGGGGAGAGAGAGCGCAAAAGAGATGGGGGAGAGAGAGCGCAAAAGAGATGGGGGTGAGAGAGAGAGAGCAAAAGAGAGGGTGAGAGAGAGCGCAAAAGAGAGGGGGGAGGGAGAGCGCAAAAGAGGGGGGAGAGAAAGCGCAAAATATAGGGGGAGAGAGAGCACACAAAAGAGAGGGGAGAGAGAGAGCACAAAAGAGAGGGGGAGAGAGAGAGCGCAAACGAGAGGGGGAGAGAGCGCAAAAGAGAGGGGGAGAGAAAGAGCACAAAAGAGAGGGGGAGAGAAAGAGCGCAAAAGAGAGGGGGAGAGAGAGCGCAAAAGAGGGGGAGAGAGAGAGAGCACAAAGGAGAGGGGGAGAGAGAGCGCAGAAGAGAGGGGGGAGAGAGAGCGCAAAAGATAGGGGGAGAGAGAGCACACAAAAGAGAGGGGAGAGAGAGAGCGCAGAAGAGAGGGGGGAGAGAGAGCAAAAAAGAGGGGGGAGAGAAAGAGAGCAAAAGAGAGGGGGGAGAGAGAGAGAGCAAGAGAGAGGGGGGAGAGAGAGAGAGAGCGAAAGAGAGGGGAGAGAGAGAGCAAAAGAGGGGGGAGAGAGCGCAAAAGAGAGAGGGAGAGAGAGCGCGAAAGAGAGGGGAGAGAGAGAGAGCGCAAAAGAGGGGGGAGAGAGAGCACAAAAGAGAGGGGGAGGAGAGAGCGCAAAAGAGATGGGGGAGAGAGAGAGTGCAAAAGTGATGGGGGGAGAGAATGCAAAAGAGATGGGGGAGAGAGAGAGAGCAAAAGAGAGGGGGGAGAGAGAGCAAAAGAGAGGGGGGAGAGAGTGCAAAAGAGAGGGGGAGAGAGAGAGCACAAAAGAGAGGGGGGAGATAGAGAGAGAGCAAAAGAGGGGAGAGATAGAGAGAGCACAAAAGAAAGGGGGGAGAGAGAGAGTAGGTGGGGAGAGAGAGAGGAGGGGGGAGAGAGGAGGGGGGGGGGAGAGAGTGGGGGAGAGAGAGCTAAAAAAAAAAGGGGGAGAGAGAGTGCAAAAGAGATGCGGGAGAGAGAGAGGGGGGAGAGAGAGAGCTCAAAAGAGAGGGGGAGAGAGAGAGCTCAAAAGAGGGGGAGAGAGAACGCAAAAGAGATGGGGGAGAGAGAGCAAAAGAGAGGGGGTGAGAGCGTGAAGAGTGGGGGAGAGAGCGCAAAAGAGAGGGGGAGAGAGATTGCAAAAGAGAGGGGGAGAGAGAGAGCGCAGAAGAGAGGGGGGGGAGAGAGAGAGCAAAAGAGGGGAGAAAGAGAGCGCAAAAGAGGGGGAGAGAGCGCAAAAGAGAGGGGGGAGAGAGCGCAAAAGAGAGGGGGAGAGAGAGAGCGAAAAAGAGAGGGGGAGAGAGAGCGCAAAAGAGGGGGAGAGAGAGCGCAAAAGAGGGGGAGAGAGAGCACAAAAGAGAGGGGGGAGAGAGGGGGAGAGAGAGAGAGAGAGGAGGGGAGAGAGGAGGGGAGAGAGAGAGGAGGGGGGAGAGAGAGAGGAGGGGGGAGAGAGAGAGGAGGGGGGAGAGAGAGAGGAGGGGGGAGAGAGAGAGGAGGGGGGAGAGAGTGGGGGGGGAGAGAGAGAGCTAAAAAAAGAGAGGGGGAGAGAAAGCGCAAAAGAGATGGGGGAGAGAGAGAGGGGGGAGAGAGAGAGCTCAAAAGAGAGGGGGGGAGAGAGAGAGCTCAAAAGAGAGGGGGAGAGAGAATGCAAAAGAGATGGGGGAGAGAGAGAGAGCAAAAGAGAGGGGGGTGAGAGCGTGAAGAGAGGGAGAGAGAGCGCAAAAGAGAGGGAGAGAGAGAGTGCAAAAGAGAGGGGGAGAGAGAGAGTGCAAAAGAGAGGGGGGGAGAGAGAGAGCAAAAGAGGGGAGAGAGAGAGCACAAAAGAGAGGGGGAGAGAGAGAGCGCAAAAGAGAGGGGGGAGAGAGCGCAAAAGAGAGGGGGAGAGAAAGAGCGCAAAAGAGAGGGGGAGAGAAAGAGCGCAAAAGAGAGGGGGAGAGAGAGAGCGCAAAAGAGAGGGGGAGAGAGAGAGCGCAAAAGAGGGGGAGAGAGAGAGAGAGCACAAAAGAGAGGGGGAGAGAGGGGAGAGAGAGAGAGAGGAGAGGGGGGGGGAGAGAGGGGGGAGAGAGCTCAAAAGAGATGGAGAGAGAGAGAGCTCAAAAGAGAGGGGGGAGAGAGAGCACAAAAGAGATGGGGGAGAGAGAGCACAAAAGAGATGGGGGAGAGAGAGCGCAAAAGAGATGGGGGAGAGAGAGAGAAAAAGAGAGGGTGTGAGAGAGCGCAAAAGAGGGGGGAGAGAGAGCGCAAAAGATAGGGGGAGAGAGAGCACACAAAAGAGAGGGGAGAGAGAGAGCGCAGAAGAGAGGGGGGAGAGAGAGCAAAAAAGAGGGGGGAGAGAAAGAGAGCAAAAGAGAGGGGAGAGAGAGAGAGAGCAAGAGAGAGGGGCGGAGAGAGAGAGAGCGAAAGAGAGGGGGGAGAGAGAGCAAAAGAGGGGGGAGAGAGCGCAAAAGAGAGAGGGAGAGAGAGCGCGAAAGAGAGGGGAGAGAGAGAGAGTGCAAAAGAGAGGGGGGAGAGAGAGAGCGCAAAAGAGAGGGGGAGAGAGAGCGCAAAAGAGGGGGGAGAGAGAGCGCAAAAGAGAGGGGGAGGAGAGAGCGCAAAAGAGATGGGAGAGAGAGAGAGTGCAAAAGAGAGGGGGGAGAGAGAGAGCGCAAAAGAGAGGGGGAGAGAGAGCGCAAAAGAGGGGGGAGAGAGAGCGCAAAAGAGAGGGGGAGGAGAGAGCGCAAAAGAGATGGGGGAGAGAGAGAGCGCAAAAGAGATGGGGGAGAGAGAGCGCAAAAGAGAGGGGGAGAGAGAGCGCAAAAGAGGGGGAGAGAGAGTGTAAAAGAGAGGGAGAGAGAGAGAGAGTGTAAAAGAGAGGGGGAGAAAGAGAGAGCGCAAAAAAGAGGAGGGAGAGAGAGAGCGCAAAAGAGAGGGGGGAGAGAGAGAGCTCAAAAGAGAGGGTGGAGAGAGAGAGCTCAAAAGAGAGGGGGAGAGAGAGAGCAAAAGAGAGGGGGAGAGAGAGCAAAAAAGAGAGGGGGAGGGAGAGAGCGCAAGGGGTGGGACCGCTGTACTGCAAAAAAGTGGCCCGTGTGAACGGGCTTTAGGACTAGTTTATTAATAATATAATAACCTTCTTAGACAAGCAACAGCATACACAAGAGTCTAGAAGACAAAAGTTCTAAACCAAACCCTTTTAAAAGCCAACTGAATATCACTTGAAAACCAGACTGTAATGAATTTGCATCACTTCATATTTAAAATGACAGCCATTCAAAGTGCAAATATTATTTACAATAATTGAATACAAATAAGTCAGAAACATTTTATACATGTAATACTTACACCAATTGTATTAAATTTTTTCTCAATCCCAAGATTGTCATTTTAAATCAAAACACTGGTATATTATTTCAATCAAAACACTGGTATATTATTTCAATCAAAACACTGGTATATTATTTCAATCAAAACACTGGTATATTATTTCAATCAAAACACTGGTATATTATTTCAATCAAAACACTGGTATATTATTTCTACATTGCAGCTATTATGCCAAGAATTAATTTTTCACAAGTGGCTTTGCAGGGACAGTGAAAAACAAACAATGGACAAAGGCTAAAACACCTCCTGCACTATCTTGCATCTAAGCACTAGTCCTTCACTCCCTAGACACTTTGCCCATACATAATTGCCCAAAAAAACAGTCTGTATGTTATCGTCTCAAACATGGGAAAATGAGAGGCAGTAACTGTAGAACAATGAGAAGCAAAATCGGTTATTATTCTGGCTCTTTATTTCCAATTCTGGGCAAAATGTCACTTCCCCCCTCATTACAGCATCATGTGCCACCTACAGGCTGCTTAGAGAACACCTTTTAAAGGACTCATAGAAACTTCAAACAAATAAAAAAAATTGTGTGGTGTATATTTTTCTAATAATTCCCACAGTCTAATTTACAGTCCGTCACACTCTCCTCTGCTTCTTTTTGATGACTCCTGGCATCAATACTCAGTCTATCGTCTCTTAGTCAGTCATCTAACAAGTCCAGATAGGTATTGGTTGCCAACAAGGAACTGCATTAACTGGTAAGTCATTGGACTGCCTGGAATCATGTAAGTTTGCACTGTGTTAATCGGACTTTGTAAGTTGGCTGACCTAATGTGTCATACGTCAAAATTTCTTTAAGCTTTGCATGTCTTTTTGATCTTCTCACAGAATCTGGTCCTTCTCCATCACTGTTCTTCAGTGGCATTTCTTGTCTTACAGGCAATACTTGACTTGGCATTAGCAATTCTTCTGGTTCTAGCCTAACCATTTCCTCTTCCTAAATCTGGTATTCAGCCTCTGTCCTGTCTTCCTGTTCATGTACTGGTTCTAATGTTGTTGTTGTTGTTGTTGTTGTTGTTGTAGGATTGAACTCTTTTGTGGAAGGTCTTAATGGAGGTATATGTTCAGTTTGAGACTTTTGTTCAGGTGCAAGATGGTCATGATTTACTGTAGTCGCTGTTAAGTAAGCATAGTACCATTCTTCTTCATCCGAGCATTCCTCCTCCTGGTCCATATCTGTCTCTGTGTCTTTTTTCTTAACCACTTGTCTTTTTTCACTGGCACTTCTGGAATGCAGTCTTCAACAGGTAAGTCATTAACTGGTAGTAAAAGATTTCTGTGCAATACTCAAATAGTCTTTTTACCAGTTTCAGGTTGGATCTTGTACACAGGCCCATCTTTGATCCTTTCCACCACTCTAGGCACTAATATATGGACAAAGCTTGCCCAGACCTCATATCTGAGACATTTCGTACTAACACCTGATCACCAGTTTGAAGATGTACTCCTTTCACCTTCCTATTGTAGTACTTCTTTCCTTTAGCAGATGATTTTTTTTTATATATATTTATTTCTCTTTATTTCAAATTGATTTGTCAAACAAAACAGGAATGCAAGTTACAACACGCACAATAGTGGCATCTCACATATAGAAACATAATATATAACAAAAATGTCCAATAACCACCATTCAGTAGCCAGGATCTGTTCAGGAAGTAAAAGTCCAACTGTGAAGAGGGATGAATTAGATCGTTTCCCACAAGCATTGATGGTGGTATTACATACTAGGAGACGCAGAAGCAATTGAACACTGAAGTAACAGCATAATTTAGCATTCAAAAATTCAAACATAAACATAAACAAAAACAAAAACATATCAGGGAATTGTATGCAATAGGGGTTTCAAGCTAGGGGCAATTCTATATTCTACCTCCCAGCTATCATACCCTCTTGTCATCTAGTCTAGTGAGGGATATATTACGTGTTTGCAAAAGTATATTGTTCCCAAAGGAATTTCATGTCATGGAAGAAATCTAACTGGCCTGTCTTGAAATAATGGAATCTTTCCAAGATTAATGTGTTCTTTACTTGTTCGATCCATTGATTCAGGTTTGGGACTTGGGGTTTTTTCCAGAGTAAGGGAATGAGACGTTTGGGAGCATTTATTAAAATTTGGTAGAGATGTTTTCTGATTTTACAAGGGGATGGGAAGGTGGCATTAAAAAGAATCACCTCTGGGGAAAGCTCTGTTTGGATGCCAGTTATGGTGCAAGCTGTTTCGTGAATCTGAGCCCAGAAAGATTTTATCGCAGCGCAGTCCCACCAAATATGACACATAGTGCCTACTTGTCCGCAACCTCTCCAGCATCTATCACTGGCTTTTGTAAACATATATTTCAGTTTGCTCGGGGTTAAGTACCATCTAGTGGTGACCTTTAAATTAGTCTCCAACCCCGACGCTGAATGGGCTGACTTGGCCGTGGCTTTAAACCAGGATGACCATTGTTTAACTGAGAAGCGTTTGTTAAGTTCCTTCTCCCAGCTAAGCGTGTAGGTCGGTTTTGTGGAATAAAAGGACTTAAGAAGGCATCGATACATTAGGGAAATTGTTTTTTTAGGGGGTGTTGGTGATGAGCAAAGGGATTCAAAAACTGTAAGAGGTCTAAAGAAGTCTTTCTGTGACTTATGGGATACAAGGAAATGTCTTACCTGATTGTAATACAACCAGGAGTGGAATTGAGTAAAGTCTCTCTCCAGCAATATTTCTCTAGAGGACAGCTGGCCTTTAGTTACTAAGAGATGTATAGGCATGTGGCTTCTCAGAGAGGTTGGGTTTGGACTGATGGTAGGGATTCTAGGAGCGTCTACCGAGAATTCTCTATTCGGGTGTAATATTGAAAGTGGAGAATAGTGAGAGGAGATGAGGTGGAATTTATTTCTTATCAGCGTCCAGTCTGACCAAGTCTCCTTGAGAATTGGATATGCAGCTATAGTGTTTGTACAGGGTTTTTGGGGGGCAGCAGATGATTTTTAGCTATTTTCGGATGCAATTTTGTAAGCTTCTTGCATTCTGGATGCCCACTTCTGAGCAAACATCAGGTGACTTTGTGTCTCATTTTCTGATTTTAGATTAAGCGTCCCCAGATCAATTGGCAACCGGGGAGATCTTCCATACAGTAGAAAGAATGGTGAGTATCCAGTGGCTTCATGTCTGGTACAATTATACGCATGAACCAGATGTGGAAGATGTTCATTCCAGTCAGACTTTTTCTCTCCCCCAGAGTGTAAAGCATCTTCAACAAGGTACAGTTCAGTTTTTCAACTGGATTACCCTGTGGGTAGTAAGGGGTCGTCCTTGAATGAGAAATCCCTGCCAATTGTTGCAGTGTCTGGAACAGATTATTCTCGAATTCTTGTCCTTGATAGTGATGTAGTTTCTCCAGATATCCAAAACACGGTATGAAATCCTGAAAGATCTTCTCTGCCGCCGTATTCCCTGATTTATTCTTTGTTGGGTACGCTTGTGCAAATCTACAAGGACGAGTATGTAGTCGCACCCTCCTTTGCTTTTCTCCAAGTGAAGATAATCGATGGACACTAACTCAAAGGGTGAACTTTTGATTGAACCCATTGAACTCTTTCAGGAATGTTTGGACACTTCTGTTTGATACAGTTGCACTTCTTGAGCACATATTCGTCAATAAACAGCCAGTAACATCGGTCACGTGCTAAATAGGTTACCTTGTCAGTGCCAATGTGACCCATGTTATCATAAAGATTTTTCAAAACCAATGGCTTCAACTTTTCTGGTAGGACTAGCTGTTTCCGAATCCCAGTGTTCCGGTACATAATTCCTTCTTCAACTATTAGCTTGCTCCTCTCATGTATCAGATGCCTGGTTTCTCTGGTCATGCTTTTCTTTTCCTTGTTTGGGGTCCAGTTGTTTTTTGCTTGACCACTTCCTTAATACTGATATCACCCTGTTGTAAAGATTTTTCATTGGGGATACCATCTGCCCTCTCAGCATTTCTTTTACCACCTCACTTGCAGGTAGATTACGAGTTTTGCGTTACGGCTTTTAACGATGAAAAAATGGCAATTTCAGCGTATTGGCAGTAATACAGCTATTGCGAGTGTCAGTACTGTATAGCTATAGCTATACCGCAAGCATTTTAGCCTGTAACGCAACATCCATTCAGCACTCAAAAAAATGTTTTTGCATGGGATTTTCATAGCGCCGGTATTACAGGTTGTGCGGTGAGGCTAAAAAGCTTGCGTTACAGCCTATAGAAATCACGATCCATACCGCTATCTGAAAGCAGTAGCTATAAGTTTTGCGCCACAAGCATGTTTGACAAAACTCACAACTAAAGTGTTACAAAGTACACTAACACCCATAACTACCTATTAACCTCTAAACCGCCACCCTCCCACATCGCAAACACTATAATAAAGCTAATAACCCCTAATCCGCCACCCATCCACATCGCAACTATTAAATAAATTTATTAACCCCTAATCTGCCTCTCCTGATATCGCCAACACTAATAAAAATGATTAACCCCTATTCCGCCGCTCCCCGACATCACCGCCACTATAATAATGTTATTAACCCTTATTCCGCCGCTCCCCGACATCGCTGTCACTATAATAAAGTTATTAACCCCTAAGCCGCCGGCCTCCCACATCTCTGCCACTAAATAAACCTATTAACCCCTAAACCACCGGCCTCCCACATCTCTGCCACTAAATAAACCCATTAACCCCTAAACTGCCTGCCTCCACATCTCCGCCACTAAATAAACCTATTAACCCCTAAACCGTTGGCTCCCCACATTGCAAGACACTAAATTAAACTATTAACCCCTAAACCTAACACCCCCCTAACTTTAAATTAAAATTACAATATAACTATATTTAAATAAATAATAACTTACCTGTGAAATAAAAATAAAGCTAACATTAAACTATAAATTAACCTAGGAATCTGTGAAAGGGAGCAGTACCAAATGTGCTAAATGACGGATTTTTATCTGTTCTTGGAGAGGAGCTGACGATACGACACACGTTGGACTTTACTGTCTGGGATTATCTCTATCACCACAGAAGTACCAATTTCGGATATTTCTGAACTGTCCAGTGGACTCAGAAAAGATATTGTACCATTTGATATATTGTGCCCAATGGTTTACACTTTTTATCCACATTTATATGTGCATATATAGCTATAGTCTATATCAATATTTTATTTAAATTTATATTAACAGTTTTATTGGGTATTTGAGCGCCCCCTAGAGTTGGACACGTTAGAGTCATCAACATGTCTGTTTATAAATTAACCTAACCTTACTATTCTAATAAAATAAAAAATACTACCAATTAAAAAAATCTAAATTACAAATTAAAAACCTAACACTACGAGAAAAATTAAAAAATCTAAATTACAAAAAATAATAAACACTAATTTAGGAAAAAAACAACAACAATAAGCTTACAAAAATAATAAATGAAATTATCAAAATAAAAACAATTGCACCTAATCTAATAGCCCTATAAAAACAAAAAAGCCCCCCAAAATAAAAACACCCCTAACCTACAATAAACTACCAATAGCCCTTAAAAGGGCCTTTTGTAGGGCATTGCCCTAAGTTAAACAGATCTTTTACCTGTAAAAAAATACAAAGTCCCCCCAACAGTAAAACCCACCATCCAACCTACCCCCCCCCCCCAAAATAAAAAAACTAACTCTAAAAAAAACCCTAAGCTACCCATTGCCCAGGGGCATTTGTATGGGCATTGGCCTTAAAAAGACATTCAGCTCTTTTTCATTGCCCTTAAAAGGGCATTTAGCTCTTTTTCAAAAGCCCAAACCTTAATCTGAAAAGAAAACAACCCAAAAAAATTAAAAAAATATTTAACACTGACCCCAGAATAGCTACTCACGGTTTCTGAAGTCCGAACATCCAGGCGGCGAGAAGTCTTCATCTGATTGCAACAGCTAATAGGATTTTTTCAACCTTAATTCCGATTGGCTGATAGAATTCTAACCGTGTTTGTGTCATACGATATCTGCATTACACCTTGCCTGTGTCATACCATGACAGAGTTTTAAATAATTGCTTGTTTTTATTTATAAACATCAGTACCTAAATAAATATCACATTTAAGTGTTGGGGATTTTTATTGTGGCGAAGTTTTGTTCATTTCATAACACATATTTGACTATTGTGGAACTTGAGTAAGCTAGCTGGGAGGCTCCTAACTTACCTAGACAGAGGATACAGCACCTAGGTGGTGTGAGTATTAGCCCTCCGAGTGTGGGAGTATTTGGAGTCTAAAGTGTGATCAGAGATACTGTGCCATTGGCTGTTTGTGCTTCACTTTTGCAGTGTCCTGGAAATCTGTGATCCTGGAGTGAGCAAGACTGCGCATTTAGCACCTGAGTGAGGCTTGGGAAATTTTTAGTACAAGTGTTTGTGGTGTGTGGGTGATTGGAATCTTAACTTGGATCAAACATACTATGCTATTGGAGTTCCTTCTTCTTTTGTTTGTTTTTGCTATTTCATACCATGTCTGCATTACACCTTGGGCTCCATTTATAAAGCAGCTCGTCTGAACAAAAGTTAAGAAGCAGCGTTCATAAGACCTCCTTAACCTCTACGCCTCTATGATCAGGTTCATTGACAGTCCCTTCTAGCGGCCGCCAATGATAAATCAGACAGTGTATGCAGTCCGCCTGCAGCAATGTCAATATTTGTAAATATATATTCTTATATGTATATGTGTATATATGTTTATATATATATATATATATATATACACACATATACAGTATATATTGTACACAGAAAAATCATTATATATATATATATATATATATATATATATATATATATTTATTTAAGAATAAATAGAACATATTCTTCTAAGTGAAGAACATTGGAATGTGAAATATTCATATTTCATGTCAAATAAATGCTGTCGGGTTAGTGCTCGAGTATAGGTGTTAGGATTTTTGCAGTTTTCACGCTCCATTGAAATCTATGTGAGAATACATGAATACGGACGTGATACTTGAAGTTCCCCTTTTTGCACACGTCGGGTTTTCGCTTCAGTACAAACTTTTTACTTTCAACTTGTAATACGAGCACAACCCGACGTGTGCAAAAATCCTCCATCTAGCAAAGTTATCGCGAGATTGCAAAATAGCACTCCACTCGTAATCTAGCCCAGGATTGGTAGCTTTCCAATTGGTTGTTTAAGATCTGTACATTGTCTACTTGATCTCAGCTACCATACTCAACATGCTATTTCTATCTTATGTTGTTATGTATCCTTGTTACTTCTTGCTGTCCAGCCTCATGTTCATTAGTTCTGCCCTTGGCTTGCAGCTTTAAAATTTTACAGTGAGCTTTAACCTGGGCAACTCACCAAGAAGCATTTACATTGTGCCAAAATGGCAGAGGAAACAATCCAATTCTTCCCAATACTCAGCTACCTGCAGCGTCAATGTATCACATGAAGTCTTTATAATTAATCACTACATATAACACTGTCAAACCTGGGGTGACTGCCAACATATGCTCTTGATTTCTATCTGTCTCAGTCCAGCAGCTTTATACCTTACCTGATTAATTGTTTTATACATGGAGTGTTTACCTTACCTGATTAATAAAAATATATTTTTTTAATGTGATTTAAAATATGTTTCAATTTAAACTGAATATATTGCAGTTGTATCAGTTGTGAAAAAAGCATATTTAAATTGCCCTTAAAGGGACATAATACTCATATGCTAAATCACTTAAAACTGATGCAGTATATCTAAAAAGCTGACAGGAAAATATCACCTGAGCATCTCTATGTAAAAAAGGAAGATATTTTACCTCACAATCTCCTCAGCTCAGCAGAGTAAGTTCTGTGTAAAAAGTTATACTTCAGCTGCTTTCCAGCTGCAGGTAAAAAAAAATGAAGAAATGAACAGCAGCCAATCAGCATCAGCAGTGCTGAGGTCATCATGAACTCTTTTACTGTGATCGCATGAGATTTCACTTAACTCTCATGAGATTTCATAGTAAACTTCCTTAAACTGAATAGGAAAATAAGATAAGTGTGCATGAAAGCTCACTCCCTTAGCTGTCCCAGGACAGACATACTGATTTGCTGCTTAGAAGTCCTTTACAATGGGATGTGGCTACTGAGGAATTTTTGAGGTAAAATATCTTTCTTTTTTACATTGAGATGTTTAGGTGATATTTTCTAGTCAGCTTTTTACAGCTATGCTGCATCACTTTCAAGTGTTTCAACATTTGGGTATCATAGCCCTTTAATGCTGCTAGCATATATATGTTACAGTTAAAGTGCAGAATCAGTTAATGTGCACATTACCTAGCTAATCTGCAGATTAACTGATTTGCTCAGTTAAAGTGCAGAATCTGCACTTTACCTAGGTAATGTGCACATTAACTGCTTCCGTGTAGTTAAAGGGACATTATACCCAAACATTTTCTTTCATGATTAAGGTAGAGAATACAATTTTAAACAACATTCCAATTTACTTCTATTACCTAATTTGCTTCATTCTTTAGATATACTTTAATGAAGAAATAGCAATGCACACGGTGAACCAATCACAGGAGGCATATTTGTGCAGCTACCAATCAGCAGCTACTAAGCATATCTAGATATGCTTTTCAGCAAAGAATATCAAGAGAATTAAGCAAATTAGATAATAGAAGTAAATTAGAAAGTTGTTTATAATTGTATGCTCTTTCTAAATCATGAAAGAAAAAAATTGTTTTTTATGTCCCTTTAAAGTTGGAAAAGTTTGTTTCTCTCATGTAAACTGTTCCAATTTCGGCCGAGGGTAGATACGCTCCAGAGTGCTCTGTTCTAATCAGAGCTTTGGGCGCCGCAACTGCCTCTGGGAACCTTACCATGGGTCCCAGCCCGCACGTCTTGAAATTCTCTGTCTGGGAAATTATCTATCGAATCTATCTATGTAACTCAAAGTGCCACCAATTTTTAGACTGCACAAATAAGTAAGCAATTGCAAATTCATTTCCTATATCAAATCTAAAAACTGCAATAAAACAATTTGTGACTGCAAATTCATTTCCTAGATCTAATATTTTAAACCGTTTGATTGTTTGTATTATATTTTTTTAATTGTTATAGTTGAGTTTAACAAAATAAATTAAGAGCATGATGTTAAATAATAACATTGTATTAATTGTTATAGTTGAGTTTAACAAAATAACGCCTAGATTTAGAGTTCTGCGTTAGCCATCCAAACCAGCGTTAGGGGATCCTAACACTGGTTTTGGCCGCCCGCTGGTATTTAGAGTCAGTCAGGAAAGGGTCTAACGCTCACTTTCCAGCCACGACTTTTCCATACCGCAGATCCCCTTACGTCAATTGCGTATTCTATCTTTTCAATGGGATCTTTCTAACGCTGGTATTTAGAGTCTTGGCTGAAGTGAGCATTAGAACTCTAACGACAAAACTCCAGCCGCTGAAAAAAAAGGAGTTAAGAGTTTTATGGGCTAACGCCGGTTCATAAAGCTCTTAACTACTGTGCTCTAAAGTACACTAACACCCATAAACTACCTATGCACCCCTAAACCGAGGTCCCCCCACATCGCCGCCACTCTAATAAAAATTTTTAACCCCTAATCTGCCGAACGCACACCGCCGCAACCTACATTATCCCTATGTACCCCTAATCTGCTGCCCCTAACATCGCCGACCCCCA
This sequence comes from Bombina bombina, assembly GCF_027579735.1. Lineage (NCBI taxonomy): Eukaryota > Metazoa > Chordata > Amphibia > Anura > Bombinatoridae > Bombina > Bombina bombina. Next base: position 427,561,081 of record NC_069500.1, on the reverse strand, counting down.
TATTATATTTATTACCCCCTAATCTGCCCCCCCCAACGTCGCCGCTACCTACCTACACTTCCTAACCCCTAATCTGCCGACCGGACCTCGCCGCCACTATAATAAATGTATTAACCCCTAAACCGCCTCACTCCTGCCTCAAAAACCCTATAATAAATAGTATTAACCCCTAATCTGTCCTCCCTAACATCGCCGACACCTAACTTCAAGTATTAACCCCTAATCTGCCGACCGGACCTCGCCGCTACTATAATAAATGTATTAACCCCTAAAGCTAAGTCTAACCCTAACACTAACACCCCCCTAAGTTAAATATAATTTTTATCTAACGAAATAAATTAACTCTTATTAAATAAATTAATCCTATTTAAAGCTAAATACTTACCTGTAAAATAAACCCTAATATAGCTACAATATAACTAATAATTATATTGTAGCTATTTTAGGATTTATATTTATTTTACAGGCAACTTTGTATTTATTTTAACTAGGTACAATAGCTATTAAATAGTTAATAACTATTTAATAGCTACCTAGTTAAAATAATTACAAAATTACCTGTAAAATAAATCCTAACCTAAGTTACAATTAAACCTAACACTACACTATCAATAAATTAATTAACTAAACTATCTACAATTATCTACAATTAAATCAACTAAACTAAATTACAAAAAAAACAAACACTAAATTACAAAAATAAAAAAAGATTACAAGAATTTTAAACTAATTACACCTACTCTAAGCCCCCTAAAAAAATAACAAAGCCCCCCAAAATAAAAAAAAATGCCCTACCCTATTCTAAAATAAAAAGTTAACAGCTCTTTTACCTTACCAGCCCTTAAAAGGGCCTTTTGCGGGGCATGCCCCAAAGAAAACAGCTCTTTTGCATTTAAATAAACATACAATACCCCCCCCAACATTACAACCCACCACCCACATACCCCTAATCTAACCCAAACCCCCCTTAAAAAACCTAACACTAAGCCCCTGAAGATCTCCCTACCTTATCTTCACCACGCCGGGTATCATGTTCATCCAGGCGGTGATCAGCCAATGGAATGCAAGTTCAATCTGATTGGCTGATTGGATCAGCCAATCGGATTTAACTTGAATCTGATTGGCTGATTCAATCAGCCAATCAGATTTTTCCTACCTTAATTCCGATTGGCTGATAGAATCCTATCAGCCAATCGGAATTCGAGGGACGCCATCTTGGATGACGTCACTTAAAGGAACCTTCATTCGTCGGGAGTCGCCGGAAGAAAAGGATGGACCCGCGTCGGCTGCTTCAAGATGGTCCCGCTCCGCGCCGGATGGATGAAGATAGAAGACGCCGCCTGGATGAACATGTCTATCGGTCCGGATGTCCTCTTCTTGCCGGATAGGATGAAGACTTCGGACCCTCTTCTGGACCTCTTATTGCCGTATAGGATGAAGACTTCGGACCCTGTTCTGGACGGATCGGTGATACCCGGCGTGGTGAAGATAAGGTAGGGAGATCATCAGGGGCTTAGTGTTAGGTTTTTTAAGCGGGGTTTGGGTTAGATTAGGGGTATGTGGGTGGTGGGTTGTAATGTTGGGGGGGTATTGTATGTTTATTTAAATGCAAAAGAGCTGTTTTCTTTGGGGCATGCCCCGCAAAAGGCCCTTTTAAGGGCTGGTAAGGTAAAAGAGCTGTTAACTTTTTATTTTAGAATAGGGTAGGGCATTTTTTTATTTTGGGGGGCTTTGTTATTTTTTTAGGGGGCTTAGAGTAGGTGTAATTAGTTTAAAATTCTTGTAATCTTTTTTTATTTTTTGTAATTTAGTGTTTGTTTGTTTTTGTAATTTAGTTTAGTTGATTTAATTGTAGATAATTGTAGATAGTTTAGTTAATTAATTTATTGATAGTGTAGTGTTAGGTTTAATTGTAACTTAGGTTAGGATTTATTTTAAGGTAATTTTGTAATTATTTTAACTAGGTAGCTATTAAATAGTTATTAACTATTTCATAGCTATTGTACCTAGTTAAAATAAATACAAAGTTGTCTGTAAAATAAATATAAATCCTAAAATAGCTACAATATAATTTTTCGTTATATTGTAGCTATATTAGGGTTTATTTTACAGGTAAGTATTTAGCTTTAAATAGGATTAATTTATTTAATAAGAGTTAATTTATTTTGTTAGATAAAAATTATATTTAACTTAGGGGGTGTTAGTGTTAGGATTAGACTTAGCTTTAGGGGTTAATACATTTATTATAGTAGCGGCGAGGTCCGGTCGGCAGATTAGGGGTTAATACTTGAAGTTAGGTGTCGGCGATGTTAGGGAGGGCAGATTAGGGGTTAATATTATTTATTATAGGGTTTTTGAGGCGGGAGTGAGGCGGTTTAGGGGTTAATACATTTATTATAGTGGCGGCGAGGTCCGGTCAGCAGATTAGGGGTTAATAAGTGTAGGTAGGTAGCGGCGACGTTGGGGGGGGCAGATTAGGGGGTAATAAATATAATATAGGGGTCGGCGATGTTAGGGGCAGCAGATTAGGGGTACATAGGGATAATGTAGGTTGCGGCGGTGTACGGAGCGGCAGATTAGGGGTTAATAATAAAATGCAGGGGTCAGCGATAGTGGGGGCGGCAGATTAGGGGTTAATAAGTGTAAGGTTAGGGGTGTTTAGACTCGGGGTACATGTTAGGGTGTTAGGTGCAGACTTAGGAAGTGTTTCCCCATAGGAAACAATGGGGCTGCGTTAGGAGCTGAACGCTGCTTTTTTTTCAGCTCAAACTGCCCCATTGTTTCCTATGGGGAAATCGTGCACAAGCACGTTTTTTAAGCTGGCCGCGTCCGTAAGCAACGCTGGTATTTAGAGTTGCAGTGGCGGAAAATTATGCTCTACGCTCCCTTTTTGGAGCCTAACGCAGCCTCTAAATACCAGCGTTGTTTAAAAGGTGCGGGGGGGAAAAGACACACGTAGCTAACGCACCCCTTCTAACGCAAAATGCTAAATCTAGGTGTAAATAAAGAAAATGATGTTAAATAATAGTTGAGTTTAACTAAATAAATAAAGAACAGAATGTTCCGATTTCGGCCGAGGGCAGATACGCTCCAGAGTGCTCTGTTCTAATCAGAGCCTCGGGCGCCGCAACTGCCTCTGGGAACCTTACCATGGGTCTCAGCCTGCACGTCTTGAAATTCTCTGTCTGGGAAATTATCTATCGAATCTATCTATTTATTATAGATTTGATAGATAGATAGATAGATAGATAGATAGATAGATAATTTCCCAGACAGAGAATTTCAAGACGTGCGGGCTCGGACCCATGGTAAGGTTCCCAGAGGCAGTTGTGGCGCCCGAGGCTCTGATTAGAACAGAGCACTCTGGAGCATATCTGCCCTTGACCGAAATTGGAACATTCTGTTCTTTATTTATTTAGTTAAACTCAAATAGTATTTAACATCATGTTCTTATTTATTTCGTTAAACTCAACTATAACAATTAATGAAATTAACATAATGTTATTATTTAACATCATGTTCTTTATTTATTTCGTTAAACTCAACTGTAACAATTAAAAAAATATAATACAAACAATCAAACAGTTTAAAATATTAGATCTAGGAAATGAATTTGCAGTCACAAATTGTGTCTGGAGCGTATCTGCCCTCGGCCGAAATCGGAACATTCTGTTCTTTATTTATTACATTCTTCGGCTTCTTTTTCAATAAACAGTTTACATGAGAGAAACAAACTTTTCTAAAAAGCTAAAGTGCTTTTTTTTTTGCACTTTAACTAGTGCCTAGTAGGTAATGTGCAGATTATCTAGGTAATTTGCAGCTTACCTAGGTAATGTGAGAAATGAAACAATTTTTCTGCACTTTAACTGATCACCCTAGTTAATCTGCAGATTAGCTAGGTAATGTGCACATTAACTGATTTCTGCACTTTAACTGTAACATATACACTACTTAGTGCATTGCTTCCTATGCTTTGATTTTATTTTCTACGTTTAGTATCTCTATCAGCAATGCTCAATATTTAGACCTTCTGTAAAATGTAAGTTTGATGGAGGTCAGTGACAGCTTGCTAGGAATAAGCCAACAGTTCAGAAGTACACTTTATTGTTGCAACATACACATACAGTTGTATAAGAATAACAAACACTTTTGTGGAAATAGGAACTATAGGTTCCATACAAAAGTCAGACAACAGTCACGTGTTGCATTTTCTGTATCTCTTTGGTAGCTACAGTTACACTGTTATTATGCTTTACAGCAACACTCTCAGCAATGCTTCATTAAATCTACATGCTTCTGTTGTTCTGTGTTTTTTTGGCCACAATATATGCGTGTAAGGAAGTAAAAATCGCAGTCTTTGTTTTAAATGCAATTAGATTGCATGACTTCCATAAAGAAGTGAACTGTACTGGTAGTTTACAAATATGATGTGGTACTTTCCATGAAGTCATTAGTACATAGTTTTAAAATGGTTTTCTCAATATATTTACAATTTTCTTCAGCTTGGCAGGATGCCGCTGTAACAATTATACTTAACATATGTCATGCTAAAAAAATTCAGTCCATGAAACTTGTGAATTGGAAGATCAGTATTAGGCCCCATGCATGAATGCTTGCCTTCATTATTGTGTGGCGATATAGATTATTTTTAAATAAAAAAAAAAAAAGTCTTCCATGACCTTTTTTCAAACCGTCTAAATCAAAGAGGATTTTATAATTGGCCAACTACCCAACAGCAAAAACGAAATTAGAAAAGAATCTATTAAGTGTTTATTGAAATGTGATTACCCTAAGGCTTGTTCAAAGTTCTTAATGCTTAGGAATGTTAAGCCCATTAATAATCCAGGACGATATTTTAAAATTGTTTACTATCCACATGAGCAGTGCATTCTGCTACTAATTAAAACAGAACTATTTTGGTGTGGGTTAGAACATGGGGGAAAGAAAATAGTAGAATGAAAAGGGTTTGATGAGAGAAGGATGGTAGGGAAGGTGAAACAGAAAGATCAATTAAGATGAGTAGAGATAGGAAGAGAGGAAGAGGAAAAAGATGAGAAACTGAGGAAAATAATTGAAAGAATAGAAAAATAAAATGAAAGAAAGAAACAAAGAAAGAAAGAAAAAGAGAGGGAGAAAGGAATAGAATCAGTGGTAGGAGGGGCTCAGAGACTTGAGTGATAGGGATAGAAAGGTCAAATTTGAAATGTGCATGGCTGGGTGCATTTCAGGTTTTAATAGAAGCATATACATATATGTCTTTTTGCCATATACTTCCATTAGAAAAAAATGCTTCTAGTAAAAGGTATTATTGTATTTCAGCCGCATACACACATATGCTGTGAGGGGCTGTGCACCAGTATTAAAAAATCACAGCCTCTCAGACAAATCAGCAGTGGCTTTTATGATACAAATGAAGTAATCATAAGCACAATACAATTTTAATTTTTTTTCAGTAGATGAAATAGTTGTGAGATTTGTCTAATTTGTCAGCTTTCTGTATTTCTGTAGTGGACGTGTCTTGAGAAAGTGGTCTTCTCTATAACAATATAGAAAGAGGTGGAGGTCAAATCACCTTTTGTGCTCATATTTAGAAAAAATAGGGTGATTCAAAAGTAATATTCCACAGTGAAAATGTTATATCCTAAATCATCTCACCAAAATTCACTTTGCTTTTCATTGCCTCCATCGATGGCTTAGTTCTTATATGTGTTGTGAATACGTTTCAATTAGAAGCGATTTTGCAGAATGTATGTATCAGAAAAAATGCTTCTGTTAAAAGCTATCAATGTTTCAGTCTATTATGCACTAGTCAAAATACCTGAGGTAGTTGCTGGAACCAGTAGTGTAGCGAATAAGCAGCTCTCAGTTGTTAAATAAACTGTAGAATTGTCCATAGATAAGTCAAGGGTCAAAGCCAGAAGAGTAGTCCAGAACCAGGTATCAAAGCATAGGTATGTAAGTCAGTTCTAGAGTTCATAAGCCAATAAGTCATTCTTTATACAGAATCTCACAAAAGTGAGTACACCCCTCACATTTTTGCAAATATTTTATTTTATCTTTTCATGTTAAAAACATTGAAGAAATGACACTTTGCTACAATGTAAAGTAGTGAGTGCACAGCCTGTATAACAGTGTAAATTTGCTGTCCCCTCAAAATAATTCAACACACAGCCATTAATGTCTAAACCGTTGGCAACAAAAGTGAGTACACCCCTAAGTGGAAATTTCCAAATTGGGACCAAAGTGTAAATTTTTTGTGTTGCCACCATTATTTTCCAGCACTGCCTTAACGCTCTTGGGCATGGAGTTCACCAGAACTTCACAGGTTGCCACTGGAGTTTTCTTCTATGTCGACATCACAGAGCTGGTGGATATAAGAGCCCTTGTACTCCCCCACCTTCAGATTTAGGATGCTCAATAGGGTTTAGGTCTGGAGATATGCTTGGCAAATCCATCATCTTTACCCTCAGCTTCTTTAGAAAGGCAGTGGTCGTCTTGGATGTGTGTTTGGGGTCGTTATCATGTTGGAATACTGCCCTGCGGGCCCAGTCTCTGAAGGGAGGGGATCATGCTCTGCTTCAGTATGTCACAGTACACGTTGGCATTCATGGTTCCCTCAATGAACTGTAGCTCCCCAGTGCCGGTAGCATTCATGCAGGCCCAGACCATGACACTCCCACCACCATGCTTGACTGTAAGCAAGACACACTTGTCTTTGTACTCCTCACCTGTTTGCCGCCACACACGCTTGACACCATCTGAATCAAATAAGTTTATCTTGGTCTCATCAGACCACAGGACATGGTTCCACTAATCCATGTCCTTAGTCTGTTTGTCTTCAGCAAACTGTTTGCATGCTTTCTTGTGCATCATCTTTAGATGCTTCCTTCTGGGATGACAGCCATGCAGACCAATTTGATGCAGTGTGCGGTGTATGGTCTGAGCACTGACAGGCTGACCCCCCACCCCTTCAACCTCTAAAGCAATGCTGGCAGCACTCATAGGTCTATTTCCCAAAGAAATCCTCTGGATATGACGCTGAGCACGTGAATTCAACTTCTTTGGTTGACCATGGTGAGGCCTGTTCTGAGTGGAACCTGTCCTGTGAAACCGCTGTATGGTCTTGCCCACCATGCTGCAGCTCAGTTTTAGGGTCTTGGCAATCTACTTATAGCCTAGGCCATCTTTGTGTAGAGTGATAACACCAAATTTAACACACATGCTCCCCATTCGCACCTGAGACCTTGTAACACTGAGTCACATGACACCGGAGAGGGAAAATGGCTAATTGGGCCCAATTTGGACATTTCCACTTAGGGGTGTACTCACTTTTGTTACCAACGGTTTAGACATTGAGTTATTTGGAGGGGACAGCAAATTTGCACTGTTATACAGGCTATACACTCACTACTTTACATTGTAGCAAAGTTTAATTTCTTCAGTGTTGTCACATGAAAAGATATAATAAAATATTTATAAAAATGTGAGGGGTGTACTCACTTTTGTGAGATACTGTAATACATATCTCAACAGGAGGGTAAAACAGCTAGTGTGGTTTTAGTAACTCTGCCAAGGTCAAGATCAGGTAATAAGTCAGGAACATGAACGCTTTGGTTTCCATACAAAAATAACAAAGCAGTAAAGACAAGTTAAAGCTAAAGTTAAGGCCAGTGGTCACTTTCGACAAAGAGAAAAAATAGGAGCATTAACTTAGTCCACATTTCCTTAAAGAAACTAATAGGTAAAACATCCAAAGAGCAGGCCGTGCTAATCTGAAGCTATTTAGCAAGGCCCATGGCTCCTACAGCAACAGACCTTTCCGCTTCAGAGCACCTAGCCATCCTAGAACTTAAAATAGCACGGCCCCTAGCATGTTGCACAACCCAACTGCTTGCCTTCTTGGCACTGCCAGCATTCCCCGAGTAAGAATAGCATGGCTCCGAATCCACTTGAGGCAGTCTAGTCAAAAATAAACTTTCATGATTCAGATAGGGCATACAATTTTAAACTACTTTCCACTTTACTTTTATCACCAAACTTGCTTTGTTATCTTAGTATTCTTTATTGAAAGCTAAACCTAGGTAAGCTCACATGCTAATTTCTAAGCCCTCAAAGGCCGTGTCTTATATCAATGCATTTTGAAGTTTTTTCACAGCTAGACAGTGCTAGTTCGTGTGTGCCATATAGATAAAATTCTGCTCACTCTTTTGGAGTTATTTATGAGCACTGAATGGCTAAAATGAAAGTCTGTCAATAGAACTGAAATAAGGGGGCAGTCTTATTTACAAGGTAATCACAGAGGTAGATAATATATTAAAAGACCAGTGTTGGTTATGCAAAACTGGGGAATGGGTAATAAAGGGATTATCTATCTTTTAAAACAATAAAAATTCTGGCGTAGACTGTCCCTTTAAAGACCTTACACAGTCACTGAAATGCTGCACTTGCTCACAGACATCAGTAATGCATCTAATGTTGGCGAAAAGGCAAACTGAGTCATAGCTGAAGCAATACAAGCAACCGCTGTCTTCAATGATCCGGAGCATCATTTTAGTGCAGGTGCACGACGCCTATGTAGATATGCCCTACATGCACTCACACAAAGTAAAACAGTTGCAGCTTTTAATAGAAAAGATTTTTGCTAATAGATGTGTATCATTTTAATTATATACATATTGCAAATTGATATTGGTTAAATGAAAACCTGTGTTCAGATACATTTTCAGTTATCAATATTAGATTAATCAGCTGCTATGTTTTACTTATACTTTAGTCATGTATCTTTTGATTCCATTAAGGTTTATGAAACCCCCCTTTGAAAGCCTGTTTCTTATAATTTTCCTGTTATTGTTTAGGGAATTGGAGAGGTTTTACTAATTCAAAAGGGGGTGACTCTTCTAATGGATTGAAGCAAACACTTCACCCATGGTTATGTGTTCCCACAACACTTCTAATGGGGTGAAGAACAGACCACAGCCAGGTAAGCTGCGCTGAAGCTTAGCAAATATAAACCAGACAGAAAGGAAATGAAAACCAATATAAGCATGACATCAGCAGGGGGTAAAAAAGTCAAAGCAATTAAGAGGAGAGAGGTCGCAAAAGATTTTGTTAAGGGTCAAAACAAAACTGGTAAAAGTGGCGTTACAGCAGCAGGTAAAGATAGACATGAGCACAGAGGAAAAATTAGTTTTGGTTCGTTTCGGACCGATTCAGATTTTTTCAAATTTCGTTAAGGATCGATTCAAATTCGGATACATTCGAATGTATTCGTTTTAGATTCATTCAGATTCTAATAAATTCGGATGTATTCAGATGTATTCGTTTTTGATTCAATTCGTAAATTCAGAAGTTCGGTATGTGTTATGTTGACTCAGATAGAATTATTTCACTGTTCTATCTCACAAAATCTCACTAAATTTAATTTTTATACTGAATTGTGATTTGTCCATGGCCATTCGAATGTAATGAATAAATCCGAACTAATTCGGATTTATTTGTTACAAATGCATTCAGATTGGTTTAGTTTTGTTGCTAGGGTAATTCGGAAATTCTAATCGATTTAAATCTCCGAATTTGGCGAATTTGGCCGAATTTTGATTCGGGAACGAAACGCCCATGTCTAGTAAACACACTATCTGCCAGCAAGCCAAAACCAGCTAAGAACAGAGAGAGTAAAGCCAGACCGAACTAGAAGAGCCGGCACTCAGGCTGTGAGGTGCTGTTTATTAACTGGCGTAACAGAACTGAGAGGCTCACCCCCTTCTTATACACATTTGTTTGAACAAGACAGGTGCTCACAAAGCTTAAGAACTTTCTATGTGTTACAGAGAGTAAGAAAAGTAAGAAACAAAAAGCTGAGAAATGAAGGTGCATTGAAACCTACCATAGGCTGGATATATGGAATATATAGTTAGACAATCTGTATGAAAGACCATACAGAAATAGCCTTGTATTTGCATATTAGTGCTTGAAATATATATAATATTTTTTAATATTTGATATTTAACATTTCAAGAACACACTTTTAGATTACAAGATCTTCATGTGCGTTTAACCAGCACCACGTTAGACATACATTACGAAGCACGTTATGAATATTTTATATTCCTATGTTCTTCACATAGAAAAAATGTAAGTTTATTTAAATATATATTTGTATATATGTGAAAATGTTCAAGGGACATGAAACACTCATTTATTCTTTCATGATTTCGATATAGCATGTGATTTTAAATAACTTTACTATTTATTTCTATTATATCATTTGCTTTGTTCCATTTGTATCTTTTGTTGAAGAGTATACCTAGGTAGGCTCAGAAGCTACTAATAGGTGGATGCACATATATGCCTTTTGTCATTGGCTTTCAGCTAGCTCCGAGTAGTGCATTGCTTCTCCTTCAACAAAGGATACCAAAAAGATTGAAGTAAATTAGTTAATAAAAGTAAATTAGAAAGTTGTATAAATTATATGATCTATCTAAATCATAAAAGAATAATGTTGTGTTTAATGTCCCATTAATGTAAAATAGATAAGTATGCAGCACAACACAGGGAGTTGACTCCCCCTGCTTATAGTTGTTTAGGAGCCGCACTGTGGGAGTGGTTTTCGACCGGTAAGACAGTGACATCATGGCAGGTCCTAAAACTTAGAGTCGCGGATACTTATGGTGGACAATTGAAGGGACAGCCTGCAGCTGGAGAGACAACCTTACCTATCCTCTCTCCCCTACCTCTGAAGGGGAAGGTAAGAGAACGTGAGTTTCCCTGATAAGCTGGGCTGTCTGAATGAATTGGATACAATACCTGTTACACACAGTTTAAACGTCCGCTAGCAAGGACTTGTTTGTCAGTGCGACTGGGGACCTAATGCCCCAAAGCATTCTAGGTGGTTGGTTACCACTCCTAGCAGTATAACACTCTCTCCTTTCAAGAGTGAAATTAAATGGAAAAAAATAAATTTTTAAAATGATATGCTCCTTTAACCCACCTTTGTCTGCACGTAACCACTCTTCCCTCTGAGTTTTGACAAGTGTTTGGCCACAAAGGGAACCTACAACATGGAATTACAAGGGAAGGATTCAGGCTCTATTGTTGTTGTCTAGTGTAATATTTTTCACTTCGGACTGCTCAAGAAAGAGATGTATCCTTACAGGATTTTGACAAGATGTTTTCAATGGACAGATCACTATTCTCCCTGACTGAGTTATTTGAGGAGGTGGAGTTCTTGTTAATAAAAGAGAACAAACATGCGCATGAAACGCGTCTGAATGGGGATCTGTTCAGTGACCTGTTGGGTTAGTCTTAGCTGGCTTGTTCTCATTTTCCTCTGAACATTTATCGTTCTTTATTGGAACATTTTAATTTTCAAATAAATTTTGGATGTTTTATTCATACACATGTTTTGGAATTGACTGTGTCCTGGATTTTGTGAGCTACTATCCTGAGAATTATGGACTCTAGATAGGTACCATAAATTGGAATGTATACTACGAGGATTAAGATTAAATAAATTTCCCCCTTTTGTAACTGAGGACAAAAAATTTATACAGCTCTTGAATAGTGTACTAACTATGCTCTTTGAAATTAATTCTGTTGATAATAGTTTTCAAAACGACAGCTTTAAAAGAAATTGCAAATAAGATAACAATGGTGCAGAAAGAGCTAAATATAAGAAGTAATAAGGTTTGCTATCTTAGATTTGACAGAATATTGCAGGATACTGTTGCTGAGGCTAAAAAGTTACTACTTAACATCAAACATAATAAATATGTGTGGGATCAGACAGATTTGGATGAAAACAGAATGTTTATCTGGAATAAAAAGGACATGTTCCAGATTAGAAGAGAACAAGGTAGTAACACTTTCCTACCTAGGGGTCAACAAGGCAGAAGTAGAAATAGAAATAGGAATAGGAAAGGAAGTGCAATTTTTAATCAGAAGAGAGTTTCTTTCTCAGAGAGTGAAGCAGAATCACTGGATGAGAGCTCAGCTTCTCGGAATGAGAATGGGAATATTCTAGGTATAAATTCAGCACCAGGTAAACAGGTAGTGAGATTGAGAGATGGAGGGTCAGAGTAAATAGGAGGTTGTGGAAAGAATAGGATCAGAATATCCACAATTGCCTAGTTATGTGTAGAAAATGCAAATGGATAAGGTTTTTTCCCTTCCCCCAAAATATCAAGAAAGGGGGAAAAGAAAACCCAAGAGACCAACAACAAATGAGGTACTCACTGAGAAGGGGTCAAAACCTAAATCAGAAACAGACACGGTACAGAGAATGAAAGTAATTAATTTATCAGATTATACACTTACTGGAATATAGAAAAGAGTTTTGAGCTTGAGTTTTTACTTTGTACCCACATCTAGATTTGATGCTTGTCAAACACTTCTTGATGTTAACAAATTGATAAGAAATATTACGTTGTGCAAACATTTCCCTGTGACAGAAGAAAGTAGTGTAAATCCGCATAGGGGTATACCTTCAATAGACCAGATTGACAGAACTTCTCATTCCAGTTTTCTAACATTTCGAGACACATGTGATGTAATGACATTAGAAAGCCTATATGAGGAACAATTTAGAGAGGAACATTTTGAGACCTAAGTTAAGAGTAAAATCTAATTTTTATCCTATACAGAGCAGGGGAACAATCTTAGAACTTTTTCAAAAAGAAAGTGGAACAAGATTTAGTTGTTCTTTCACAGAAAACAAAGTATGAAAAAAAAAAACCCAATATAATCTCACTAGACAAGAAAGGGATACTTTAAATAATCTGGGGAAAAACAACCAAATTGTAATATGCGCTGCGGATAAAGGTGGCTCTGTAGTGGTGGTAAATAAGACTGATTTTTATTAAAGAAGCTTTGAGACAACTTGATAATGAACAGAATTATTTGAAACTCACAAGTGACCCGACTAAACTATTTTCTAGACAGTTGGAACATTTATTGGATGAAGGAAGAGAACTAGGTATATTAGATAAGGACACATTTAAATATCTATTGGTATAAAACCCAACTATCCCCACCTTCAATCATATACCCATGGTACATAAATCTATTGATAATGTAAATGGTAGACCCATAGTTTGGGGAATAGGTTCCCTACTCGAACATTTATCTGAATGGTTGGATGCAATTTTGCAGCCAATTGTTGCTGCACTCCCTAGCTACTTGCTTGATACTAAACATGTGTGGTCTGGAGAGGTGAGTACAGATGGTTGACTTTGGATGTCAGCTCACTGTACTCCTCTATCCCACATGAGAAAGGTTTAGTAGCAATAGGATATTTTTTTGGTGAGAGAATTTGGGAAGGATAATACTTATTGTGAAAATGTTTTACCGGTAGTCAACTTTTTGCTGACTCACAATTGTTTTGAGTTTTAGGGTCAGTTCTATCTCCAAAGATGTGGAACCGCTATGTGGACAAAGTTTGTACCCTCCTACGCCAACCTTTTAATGGGTTGGTGGGAGCGGTTCCATATCTTTGGAGAACAGAATCCATTTAAGAAAGATATTGTATATTTCAGGCGTAATATAGACAATGTTCTTTTCATATGGCAAGGGGACCATATACATGTAGTTATTTTTTTGGACTACTCGAATAACAGTGAAGTTGGTCTAAAATTTACATATGATTGTAATGATACAGAAATAAATTATCTGGATATAATGCTTAGGGACATACCTAATTTACCAGTGGAGACAGAAGTTTATAGAAAACCTAGGGAGTGTTTCATGCAGTAGCCAAGGGTCAATTTGTGCACTTGAAGTGGAACTGCTCAAACTCTATTCAATATAAAAAAATGCACAGGCACTAACACAGAGACTGAGAGAAAGGGGATATAACCATGCTATAGTAACTAATGCCAAAAAAACAGGTATCTACTATTGAGAGATAATTGCTACTAGAGCAGACAATTGGCAGCAAAAGAAAGAAAGAAAAAAACTTTAAAGGAGTTACTTTTGTGACAGAACAATATAATGACATTAGTAATGTTATTAAACGTCCCTTTCCCCTACTAGCGGCTGATGAAGGGCTGGCTAGGTTAGTGCTCCAAGGATGTAGATTTGCCTATAGGAAAAATAAATCGGTTGGCAATGAGGTGGCCTCTACACAGTTAAGGACGTAACAGTCTGCACCTTCATCTTGGCTCTATCACAAGGGTATGTTCAAATGCAATTACACTCAATGTAAAGCATGTGAGAAGGTGGACTCAGGGGAATGCACAAGAAATTGTGAATTAATTGCAGATCTACCTATGTGATTTACCTTCTCATCTGCATTGAGTGCAATTTACAATATTTAGGTCTAACGACAAGAGAAGTAAGGAGCAGGAGCAGGGAACACCTTAATAACGTTATGACAGGAACCCTGAAAACACCAGACCAATAGTTTAAGGTGGACAGTCATAGAAAAGGTTTCTCACCCAAAAAGAGGCGGGACAGAGATAGACTACAAGCTAAAAAGGAAGTGTTCTGGATTTTCAAACTGCAAACCAGGTTACTGATGGTGTTGAACTTAGAATTTGATTTGATAAATTTCTGGTAGTTGTGAATAGACCCTATAACATATATGATGTCTTTAATTTAAATTAGCCTGATTGAAACGGGGACTCATATAGCCAAATTCGAGCCTCATCCAAGCTATATCCTTCCTTGGTCTGTAGTTTCTATAACAACTATAATTTCTATAACATTTTCTAGTGAGTCTATGTATATGTGGTCTTACAAGTGATTTTACAACTAAATTAAATTAATTTGTATATACAGGTTAGATGAGCTTGAAATCAAAACAGGAAAATGTTTTAATAGACGGTAATTTATGGCCTTACAGGACAAATGTGATACTATGTCCTAGATTTATTCAATGTTTATCTTATGTTTATTCAAGAGGGCTTTTTAAATATTGTGAGCAACTTCACCCGTTTGTCAGATAATTATTTAAATACTGTACAATAGATACGTGCTAGGTATGCATCATTTCTGCTTTAGCTTTTCTTGAACTGTGTTGAAAATGATCAGATCAATATTGAAGTTAGCAAATGTCTTGAACTGAGAACAAAGTGCCTGTATAACCTGCTTATCCTACTGAAATAGATGCCAATATGTTTTTGCAAAGGGTTAAGCCAGGTCTCACTCTGAGGTGTGTTCAATAATGAATGGACCAATGTGCTCGCACTGTTTGTTGTAAATATTGAGTGAATTTTATTTTATGTTAGGGCTGCGAATATGGCAAAAGCTGAAACGTGTAAGCCGTGCAAAAACATACCATTGAAGTTACCTTTACCTTGTTTTAATATGGCCTAATAAAGGTTAAGTTTAAATATCTTCATCTGTTGGTGCTCCTTTGACGACTTTGCATACATTTATGTATTCTTAGCATTAAAGGGACATTAAACTGATGTGCATATCTACAAAAGAATAGTTAACACTCAATATGTGACTGCGTTTCATCCTGTTCCTACAGCTTTTTTCATATCAATTTTCCTGTTTAAATATCTTAAAAATGCCAAATACTGAGTGCCTGTGACAGTGCTCACTCACAAATCAGTAATACTGGCCACTTTTGTACAGCTGTATCGTTTTTTTTTTTTTGTTCAAAAGTTTTTATTTGTTTTAACAAGTATAACACTGTCTGGGGATTCGCAGATCCCCTGCACATTATAGTACAAAGCATACCATAGAGTACTAGAATGAAATACAAACAAACAAAAAGGAAAAAACCATTAGAAAGGATACAACTGAATCATTGAAGTATCCGACATAGAAAGCAGTACATTACGTGAGAAATTATCAAAAGGGGGAGGGAGGGGGGGGGGTGGAGGGGAGGGATTCATCCTTATGGGTGGGGAGGGAGGGAGAGGAATGAAAGGTACCTATCGGAATTTGTCTGAGGCGGGAAATATGTGCGTTACTATACCCTGACCTGGGGGAGCCATGTGGTGTTGTGTGTTTCCGTCCAGTTGGCCCAGACCATCTCAAACAGGTCACTTTTGTCCAAACTATAAAATATATCCCTTTCCATGGCCTGTAAGTAGGCCATGTTCCTAAGGATATCAGACCAGCCAGGGGGGGAAGTTTTCTTCCAGCATCTAGCAATACAGGTTTTGACTGAAGTTAGAAGGTAAACACAAAAGATTTGTTGGTGTTTGGGGAGGGCGTGTAAGTTTAAATGTAGAAGTGCTGTGGCAGGGCTTTTGGGCAGTTGTATCTTGAAAGCAGAGTGCAGAAACACAGACTCCACAAGTGAGACAACCTGGGGCAGTCCCACCAGATGTGGAGCATGCTCCCCTGGGCCCCACATTCCCTCCAGCATTGTGGGGAGGACGTCAGGAACATCTTGGCTAATCGCACTGGGACCAGGTACCATTGAGAGATGACTTTATAGTGCGTTTCAAACATTGTCACACAATGCAAAGATTTTTTGGTCAGGGTAAGAGACCCTTGCCAGGCACCAGCCGAGATTCTAGTGTGGAGGATAGTGTCCCACTTGTTCAAATGCGGGGCCAGGTCCGGGGGCGCCGTGCCCTCTAGCAGACAGTAATGTCTCGACAGAGGCTTGTGGAGTCTACGCCCACCCTTCCAAGTAGATTCCCATGGAGTAAGTGGGCGCGAAGCGGAGGGGGAAAAGCCCCAACTAGATAGGAAACTCTTAATCCTAGAAAGCTCGAAGTGGAGGTAGGGTGGGACATCTTTACCAAGGCTGTCCCTAGACAACCTGAGATAGCCATCTCCACTGGCCGCAGACCAGAGATCCGAAACTTGTGTCACCCCCATTCTAGCCCATGTGTTGGGGTGTGTATCTGGGAGGCCCGTAAAGAGGCCAGGGATAGAGGTAATTGGGGAGGGATGCGGCGCAATCAATTTGCGATGCCGGATCTTATCCCAAACACTCTACGATTACAAGGTTGTGGATGTTCAAGGTTCTACGACTGTGGACCGGGGTCCAGATTAAATCTTTTAGATAGATATCAAAGGGCAGTGAAGCTTGTTCGATATCCCTCCACCTGTCTTGAGATTGCAAAACTCCCCACTGGGAGATATGCGTGAGCATGGCTCCCTCATAATACTTTATTATGGATGGGGAGGCCAATCCCCCCAAGTGAACCGGGAACTGGAGTGTTTTATGGGCTATCCTCTGGGTTTTATTCTGCCAAATGAATTTGGTGCATTCGCTTTGGAATTGCAACAATAAGTGGGAGGGTACTCTAATTGGTAGGCACCTAAATAGATAGGTGAGCCGTGGGAGGAATGACATTTTGAGAGAGGCTATGCGGCCCATCCAAGAGATGCTCTTGTGATCCCAGGTATTCTTTAACGCTCGCAGATCTGCCAGCAAGGGTGAAAAGTTATCTTTGACCATCTGTTTCAGGTCATTTGATATTTTAACTCCAAGGTGTGTGATACTTTTACTAGACCATTTGAAGTCGAATTGCCTCTGGAGGGCCGAGATGTATTTTTGGGGGAAGCCCCACCAGTAAATTTCTGTTTTAGGGACGTTAAGTTTGTAAAAGGAAAGAGAGCCAAAGGCCTCAAGTATATCCAGGAGTTAAGGGATGGTATGAAGAGGGTCTGCTGAGAACACCGTCACATCGTCAGCAAATAAGGTGATGCTATGCTTAGAGCCCGAGAGTGTAATACCCACCAAGTCTTTGTTAGTGCGTATTGTTTCTGCAAGTGGCTCTATTGCCAGGGCGAACAGAAGTGGGGAGAGAGGGCAGCCCTGCCTCGTGCCGTTACGGATGGGGAATGGAGTTGAATGGAACCCCATTCCCCTAACTGTAGCTGTAGGGTTGGAATATAGGGCTTGGATCGCTAGACGTATATCAGAGGGGAATTTGAGGACATCAAGGGTCTCCCAAAGGTAGCTCCATCTAACCCTATCGAAGGCCTTTTTGGCATCTAAAGAGATAACCGGAAAAAGGCTTGTTCATTCTTGTCGATTCGCAAACTATATTAATGAGGCGCCTGGTGTTATCTGGGCCCTCCCGGTTGTGTATAAACCCTACTTGATCTGGGTTGACCAGGGTAGGCAGAAGTTTGCAAATTCGATTCGCAATAAGCTTGGAATAGATTTTTATGTCCACATTTATAAGCGAAATAGGCCTATAGTTGGGGCAGAGAGAGGGGTCTTTGTTTGGTTTCGGGATCATAATGATCTCAGCCTCCAAAAATTCCCTTTTAAAGCTTCCTCCTTGTCTGGCACTGTTAAAAAACCTAAGGAGTAGCGGCACTAGTTCTTGGCAGTAGGTTTTGTAGAACTGTGCAGGAAATCCGTCAGGACCAGGGGCCTTAAGAGATTTAAGTCGCTGGATGACCTGCTTAACTTCCAACTGAGTAAACGGATTAGTCAGGGACTCCTGTTGTTCCGTCGATAGGGAGGGTAGGTTTAAGGAATCGAGAAATTCTCTGATCTGTTGAGTGGAGGCGGGGGCCTTGATCTCAGTACCCTCAAGATCGTAGAGCTTAGAGTAGTAGTCTGAGAAGCAGTCCCCTATCTGTGAGGGGAGCTTGTGAGTCTGGTTGTTGTAAAAGATTTGGTGTATGCGGGACGTACTGTTCCGCTGGCGTAGTTTATTCGCCAACAGTGTATCTGCCCTGTTGCCCTTATAATAAAACATCTGTTTAAGCCTTGTGAGATTCTCTTGGGTACGTCGCAATTCTAGGCGGTTAATATGCGAGCGCACCGCTGAGATCTGGGATGACAATGCTTGCGTGACTTTGGTTCTGTTAGCAGATTCCAGTAGTCTTAGTCTACAGTGGGCTTGGGCTAGGGAGAGTCCAGCTAATTTCTTAAGGCGGGCTTGCTTACGGATGATATAGCCTCTGGTTACCGCCTTAATGGCTCCCCAGAGTGTGTCATCGGCAGTCTGGCCGTTGCCATTGAGTTGGATGAGATCTATAAGATCTCTTCGTAACTCCTCCCTAAAGGGGATGTCCGCTAGGATATTATGTGGGAGAGACCATCTGTTTTTGTGGGGACAAGGGTCACTGAGTTGTAAGTCCACAAGTACCGGGTCATGGTCAGACCATGGGCATAGAGGAATATTGGATTGGAGCACTGAGTCCAGAGTCCCGGCCGAGCAAAAAATATGATCCAACCTAGAATAGGTTTTGTGTACCTGGGAGAAATGAGCGAAGTCTCTATCCGTGGTGTGTAGAGAACGCCAGATATCGTAATATCCAAACTCAGACATGATTGCTTTGAATCGTGTAGAGAGAAGGGTCAGTTGGGGAGAGGGCCTATTTGGGTTTAGCGTCTTACGATCAAGGTCAGTGTCCCAAATCATGTTGTAGTCCCCTGCTATTATGACTCTGCCTTGTTTATGTAAATCGAGACAAGGGTGTGCGTGACGTGGTCTAGTTTACATACTACAATTGTGAATCTGGCCTGGGGGTCTCTAAGTACCTGGATTTCCTCATAAGCTATCCTCCTGTGAATCATGACAGCGGTCCCTCTAGCTTTCTTTGTGAATGAGGAGCACTCAATGGTCGTGTACGATCGAGAGTGGAATCTGGTGGGGGAGGCTAACAACCAGTGTGTTTCTTGTAGAAACACTACGTCAGGATTGTGGTGACGTAGCATACGGGAGAGTAAGCTCCTCTTGTAGGGAGAATTTAAGCCTCTGGAGTTATGTGTGCATATTCGTAAACGGGACATTCTCTACCTCCTGTCCAGGAAAGTAAATGGGCAGGAGAAATATTTAGGAAACCTAGATCCTCTTCTCTGTGAGAGGTGTGGGAGGGCTGGGGGTTAAGGGAAGTGGTTAGCACGTGAAAAGGAAATGTACTGACAGCACAGGTGGAAATAGTCCACCTAGTTGGAACCCTGGCGTGGGTTAACCAGTGGGGGGGGAGCTAAGAGCGAATGTGTGACGAGGGGAGCTGGAAAGGCCAGCCCCACTCCGAAATCTATATAAATAAGCTATGAGAAGGTAAATAAAAGTGCAAGTGAGTGAGTATCAACCTATGCACCCGTTAAGGGCATAACCTAACCAAAAACATCAAGTTGAACATAGAAACCTGACAAGGAACAGTAAATGCAATAAGGTCAAAACACATAACCATAATATATAGAATAGAATGGAGACACATATGATTATATAGGTGCATATTTAAGTCAATGTAGGCCCCACTCATTATTACATTGGTGTAACCCCCAAGGGTAGGGGGGGGGAAGGGGGAACACGTTCCACCACGTCACGTCCGTGGGACCCCAGGCATAGTAAATACGAAGGCCGGGTATATTGCGTTAAGCTGTAAAGGAAGCAGAAAGCACCTAGACCTGTCATGAAGTGGTGGAACGCGGTCCCATACATTTAGTAGCTACAATTGCCAGCACAGTACCTACCCCATTCCGTAACCTCATAGGGCATAGGGTATTAAAGGCAGAGGTAAACGTATTTAATCGTATCAGGCCTGTAAAATATGGTGGGCCTGTAGGTCTGTCAAGATAGAACAGTGATCATAATTAAATTTCTAAACACATAAACCTAGCATGCATGAACCCATAGGGTATGGCCCAAGGGACCATGGGGGGGGCATGTGTAAGGCCAAACCGTCTCAGTTTCTCTGCCCAACTGCAAAACTCAGCTGGTAGGCAAAAGTGGGCATTCTGTAGCCTGTCAGGTTCCTGAGGTGTGGCAAAAACAAGTGCCACTTATCATGAGGGCCGAGTCTCCGATTGGATAGGATCTAGAGGCTGCAGTGTTTTCAGTCTCTTCGGTCCTTGTTCTTTCACCGACCACTCGGGGGCCGAAACTCTCAGCTTAGATTGGGTCGCGGGGGGTCCCCTGGGGTCTACTGCCATAAGGCCCCACTGACCCATGAGGGCCGTACCCTGAGCCAGAGAGGCCACCGTAAATGGCTTATTGTCCTTTGTGATTATTAATTTAGTAGGGTAACCTCATCTGTATTTGATGTTCTCCCTGCGGAGGATCTGTGTGACCGGCTGGAAGTATCTACGATGTTGTAGAGTGTGTGCAGATAGGTCGGGCAGCAGCTGTATGTCTTTGAACTTCTCTGAGATCTGCGGTTTCCTGAAGGCTGCCTGCATGAGCCTGTCTTTGAATGGAAAGCTATGAAAACAGACTATGACGTCTCTCGGTTTCTCCTGTGAGACAGTTCTAGGTCGTAAGGCTCTATGAGCTCTTTCCATGGTATCGTTGAGTCCATCTGTTGGGCCCAGCAGGTCCCTAAATAGGTCTTTCAGGAAAGTTTGAAGTTCTGCAGGTTGAATGTCTTCCGGAATTCTTCTGAATCTTACGTTGTTTCTGCGGGACCTATCCTCCACATTGGCTAGTTTAAATTCCAGTTGGCTGATCTGGTCTGCCAGAGATTCGGAGTATGCCAACAGGTTGGTATGGTCGGTAGCAAGGTCATCCTGTTTTCTTTCCAGGGAGTCCACTCTGTCCCCAATCTCAGAGATGTCCTTGCGGAGTTCAGCATGATTGCGCTGAAAAATGGTTTGGTTTGCTAGCATTTTTTTGAGGGTGTCCTCTGTGATCAGGTGTTGTGATCTGACCTGAGGTGTAAGGTCAGGTTGAGATCCATCCCCAAGGGATTCAGAGTCACTCTGATCCTCAAGAGGATCTTCATTCCGGTGTTTAGTTGGTTGCGTGAAGTGGTCTCGGACCGTTTTCTGTACTTGGCCTGGTGTTTTCGAGTGTCTCTTAGTGTTGTTGGGCATTTTCAAATCAGGAGAGAGTATCCTATTCTGAACAGTTAAGACTGGAGTTTAGAAATTGCTAAGGAGATGTGTAAGCCCTACAGGTTGACAAATTGGAAAAAGGAAAATACACTTGCATATTAGTATTACATAACTGAGTGGGGCCGGACGTCCACTTATGACCTCTATCTCCACATGGCGGCGCCTAGGAGCAGAACACTGCTCCGCAACTCTGAGCAATTATCTCAAGACACCGACCCACACAGAAACAGGGGCCCAGTGGAGCCTACTGTTATTTACCTTTGGTTTATAATGAAAAACCTTAGTTAAGCCTAGACGAGGTATTCCCCCTCGGACCCAGGGAAAGGGGGTACGACCTAATGGAAGGGAAAAGAGATAGTGGAGGTGACCAGTCTACGTGAGCAGGCCGGAAAGGGGGAGTCTGAAGGGGAAGGTTTAGCAAGAGCAAAAATGTTTAACACTTAAATGGGTTTGCAAGCATACACTACCAGAGTCTGTGTCTCCTGTCGATCCACTCACTGGGCAAGAGGCTGGGTTTGACCCCTCCCTTAACCCGCAAACAACCTATGTGCAGCCGACAGACAGGAGAGGCTAGGGTCTGAGCAGTGTGGGTCCCCTTGTCCTGAAAAGAAGACGTACAGGTTATATTATGGCAAAACACTTAAGTAAAATAAAACACTCCACTCTGTGCTAGGGCCACAGAGAATCATAAGCTGGCGCAGCAGCACAAACAATCACAGTTCCAGATCAGTACCCTTTATTTATACAGTCGGCAGCAACCAATAGCCTGGGCTGCCGTGTGGTAGGTAAGCCTCATGAGGAGCTTATGAATGTCCTGGAAGAAGGTGGCAGGAGAGTGGTAATTAAGGTGCCTGCAACATGTAGGTGTAAATATATCTGTTTACTGGAATGGCAGGTTTATACAGTCCAATGAGAGTTAGTAAGTGTGGACGGTTGCTTGTGCTTTGCCAAGGACACAAATGCTCAAAATGTCCCTTTAGCAGGGATACAAGGTGTCAGCGACAGCAACTTACAGGCAAAGGATCTAGAGGTCCAGTTCTGTTGTGGCTACCCTCCTAGGTAGGGGTCTCTCTCCAAAAGGGAAGTTAGTAATGCAGCAGAGTGGGTCTGAGACTCGGCTTGTGGCCTTGATAGTGCAGCAAAGGGGAAATGCCAGGAGAATGACAGTTAACATAACAGGAAGGGTAAACCAAATGAGTCAGCCTCCTAAAGCAGTAGCAGTTCTGTAAGATATACAGGGGGGTTATGGATAGGGGGGTCTGCGGGAGCACAGGAGGGTGGTTGCAGATCCGTGACGCAGTATAACCCCCAAGCAGGTTAGAAGATGTATGCCCCTTGTATTGACACTAAGGGGATAGGGCTAAATCTATACCCCCTGCCCAGCACTGTCTTAATCCATGCAACTTGGCACTAAATGCCTATGAGGTGTTGTGTTGCGCCTTCTATAGTGTTAGTGACACCCAGACTGCAAGGGGAAACTCAAGGCAGATCATGATTAAGTTGAGGGTCTAGTGGGCCTAGTGGTGCGCAATAGAGGCCTCCTCAGGGTACTCCTCTCCCAACCCCCAAAGTAACACCCTGGCTAGGGTAACAGAGTAGGGGTTGCCGTTGTTTCAAGTGTTAATTATCCCCTCTCAGTTAGGCACTGTAAAGTCTCAAATAAGAGAATCCCCTGTACAGCAAAAATGTTGCGTGGCAAGGGCTGTGACTCACCCGATCCCTGCTGAGGTCTCGTCAGATGGCTGCTCCGGCAAGGCCTATTGTATAGGCAAGGTCTTCTCCAGTGTCTCCTCCCGAGATTAGAAGGGGTGGTCTGGATAGCAGCCCTGCTCAGGCTCCTGTGTCCTTCCCGCTTTGCTGCTTGACGTTAGGAAGCAAGGCTGGGGCGACGAAATGGCGGCAAGATGGCGGCTATTCCCGCCGCTTTCTTCTCCAATGCAGCTCCGGTCACTGCCCAAAGGAGTAGAAAGTTCTGCAAAAACCCCAAAGCAGGATGCCTGTCAAGGGTATAGGACAGGACACCTAGGGCTAGTAAAATAGTATTCTTTTTTAGGGCAGAATAGGCTTTAATTTTGTTTTAAACTAATAAGTTGAGAGGAGCTCTAGCCTGAGACATCCACTCTGCACGGCAGTTAGCTCCGCCCCCCAGCTGTATCCTTTGTTTGGAGTTAGTGTGCATGATACATCATGTGAGCTTTTCATTTACAGTTTTACAGTTACATAAAATATATTTTAAAAAGCACTCAACAATTATATATAGCAATGCAGCAGCTGAAAATTGTACAGCTCCTGCTTATATCATGCATCTTAACCTGAAGAACATTATACAGTTGTCAGAAAGTTGACAACCTCATTGATATAAAAAGGCAAACTGCTTCTGTCACAGGCTGTGACAATACTTGAGCTCCAAGATGGCAGCGCCTAGTATGAAGATGCAGAGCTTCAGTATCTGGCATCTATAAGCTATTAAAACATGAAAACTGATTTGAAAAGAATGGAAGATAAACAAGGGGCGTCAACATAGTGTGAATCGTTCAAACAACAAATATAAAAGTGATGTGCAAAAAACTACTCACAAGGAAAGTGGCACCTTAAATGAATAAGGTGCGATAAAGCAGGCTGACATTCAAATTCCAGCAGTCAGTACGCTGGAGGTCTCACCCAGAGGACCTGTGGAATCCAGATAGGCGTCTAGAAAGTAGCACCCATGTTTTTTAGGGCCAATGGCCGGACCAGGTGAGCTGCAAGCTGATAGGTGTTCTCCTGCTGCACTCACGCCACCGAGACTTTTCTCCAAAACTGACAGTGTCAGTGTATGAAAGGTTCCGTGGTAAAAGTCCTGTTTCAAAAACAAGTGGATCGTGGAAAGAAGCAAAAATACCGGGTCGTGGTATAAAACAAACAGTATTTATTTTGCAATGTGTTTCTCAGTCTATTCCAGACCGTTTCATCAAACACCTGCAAAAAAGCCGCGTTCAGCTCCTAACGCAGCCCCATTGTTTCCTATGGGGAAACACTTCCTACTTCTGCACCTAACACTCTAACATGTACCCCGAGTCAAAACACCCCTAACCTTACACTTATTAACCCCTATTCTGCCGCCCCCGCTATCGCTGACCCCTGTATATTATTTTTAACCCCTAATCTGCCGCTCCGTAAACCGCCGCTACTTACATTATCCCTATGTACCCCTAATCTGCTGCCCCTATCACCGCCGACCCCTATATTATATTTATTAACCCCTAATCTGCCCCCCACAACGTCGCCTCCACCTGCCTACACTTATTAACCCCTAATCCACCTCACTAACCCTATAATAAATAGTATTAACCCCTAATCTGCCCTCCCTATCATCGCCGACACCTAACTTCAATTATTAACCCCTAATCTGCCGACTGGAGCTCACCGCTATTCTAATAAATGTATTAACCCTTAAAGCTAAGTCTAACCCTAACATTAACACCCCCCTAAATTAAATATAATTTTAATCTAACGAAATTAATTAACTCTTCTTAAATAAATTATTCCTATTTAAAGCTAAATACTTACCTGTAAAATAAATCCTAATATAGCTACAATATAAATTATATTTATATTATAGCTATATTAGGATTAATATTTATTTTACAGGTAACTTTGTATTTATTTTAACCAGGTACAATAGCTATTAAATAGTTAAGAACTATTTAATAGCTAAAATAGTTAAAATAATTACAAATTTACCTGTAAAATAAATCCTAACCTAAGTTACAATTAAACCTAACACTACACTATCAATAAATAAATTAAATAAAATATCTATAATTATCTACAATTAAACCTAACACTACACTATAAATAAATAAATTAAATACAATTCCTACAAATAAATACAATGAAATAAACTAACTAAAGTACAAAAAATAAAAAAGAACTAAGTTACAAAAAATAAAAAAATATTTACAAACATTAGAAATATATTACAACAATTTTAAACTAATTACACCTACTCTAAGCCCCCTAATAAAATAACAAAGACCCCCAAAATAAAAAAATGCCCTACCCTATTCTAAATTACTAAAGTTCAAAGCTCTTTTACCTTACCAGCCCTGAACAGGGCCCTTTGCGGGGCATGCCCCAAGAAGTTCAGCTCTTTTGCCTGTAAAATAAAACATACAATACCCCCCCCCACATTACAACCCACCACCCACATACCCCTAATCTAACCCAAACCCCTCTTAAATAAACCTAACACTAAGCCCCTGAAGATCTCCCTACCTTGAGTCGTCTTCACCCAGCCGAGCCAAATTCTTCATCCAAGCGGAGCAAGAAGAGGTCCTCCATCCGGTAGAAGTCTTCATCCAAGCGGGGCAGAAGAGGTCTTCCGGAACAGCCAATAGAATGCGAGCTCAATCTGATTGGCTGATTGGATCAGCCAATCGGATTGAACTTGATTCTGATTGGCTGACTCCATCAGCCAATCAGAATATTCCTACCTTAATTCCGATTGGCTGATAGAATCCTATCAGCCAATCGGAATTCGAGGGACGCCATCTTGGAAGACGTCATTTAAAGGAACCGTCATTCGTCGTTCAGTCGTCGGCCAGGATGGATGTTCCGCGTCGGAGGTCTTCAGGATGCTGCCGCTCCGCTCCGGATGGATGACGATAGAAGATTCCGCTTGGATGAAGACTTCAATCGGATGGAAGACCTCTTCTGCCCCGCTTGGATGAAGACTTCTACCGGATGGAGGACCTCTTCTTGCTCCGCTTGGATGAAGAATTTGGCTCGGCTGGGTGAAGACGACTCAAGGTAGGGAGATCTTCAGGGGCTTAGTGTTAGGTTTATTTAAGGGGGGTTTGGGTTAGATTAGGGGTATGTGGGTGGTGGGTTGTAATGTTGGGGGGGGTATTGTATGTTTTATTTTACAGGCAAAAGAGCTGAACTTCTTGGGGCATGCCCCGCAAAGGGCCCTGTTCAGGGCTGGTAAGGTAAAAGAGCTTTGAACTTTAGTAATTTAGAATAGGGTAGGGCATTTTTTTTATTTTGGGGGTCTTTGTTATTTTATTAGGGGGCTTAGAGTAGGTGTAATTAGTTTAAAATTGTTGTAATATATTTCTAATGTTTGTAAATATTTTTTTATTTTTTGTAACTTAGTTCTTTTTTATTTTTTGTACTTTAGTTAGTTTATTTCATTGTATTTATTTGTAGGAATTGTATTTAATTTATTCATTGATAGTGTAGTGTTAGGTTTAATTGTAGATAATTATAGGTATTTTATTTAATTTATTTATTGATAGTGTAGTGTTAGGTTTAATTGTAACTTAGGTTAGGATTTATTTTACAGGTAAATTTGTAATTATTTTAACTATTTTAGCTATTAAATAATTCTTAACTATTTAATAGCTATTGTACCTGGTTAAAATAAATACAAAGTTACCTGTAAAATAAATATTAATCCTAAAATAGCTATAATATAAATATAATTTATATTGTAGCTATATTAGGATTTATTTTACAGGTAAGTATTTAGCTTTAAATAGGAATAATTTATTTAAGAAGAGTTAATTAATTTCGTTAGATTAAAATTATATTTAATTTAGGGGGGTGTTAGTGTTAGGGTTAGACTTAGCTTTAGGGGTTAATACATTTATTAGAATAGCGGTGAGCTCCAGTCGGCAGATTAGGGGTTAATAATTTAAGTTAGGTGTCGGCGATGTTAGGGAGGGCAGATTAGGGGTTAATACTATTTATTATAGGGTTAGTGAGGCGGATTAGGGGTTAATAACTTTATTATAGTAGCGGTGCGGTCCGCTCGGCAGATTAGGGGTTAATAAGTGTAGGCAGGTGGAGGCGACGTTGAGGGGGGCAGATTAGGGGTTAATAAATATAATATAGGGGTCGGCGGTGTTAGGGGCAGCAGATTAGGGGTACATAGCTATAATGTAGGTGGCGGCGCTTTGCGGTCGGCAGATTAGGGGTTAATTATTGTAGGTAGCTGGCTGCGACGTTGTGGGGGGCAGGTTAGGGGTTAATAAATATAATATAGGGGTCGGCGGTGTTAGGGACAGCAGATTAGGGGTACATAAGTATAACGTAGGTGGCGGTCGGCAGATTAGGGGTTAAAAAAATTTAATCGAGTGTCGGCGATGTGGGGGGGCCTCGGTTTAGGGGTACATAGGTAGTTTATGGGTGTTAGTGTACTTTAGAGCACAGTAGTTAAGAGCTTTATAAACCGGCGTTAGCCCAGAAAGCTCTTAACTACTGACTTTTTTCTGCGGCTGGAGTTTTGTCGTTAGATTTCTAACGCTCACTTCAGACACGACTCTAAATACCGGAGTTAGAAAGATCCCATTGAAAAGATAGGATATGCAATTGACGTAAGGGGATCTGCGGTATGGAAAAGTCGCGGCTGAAAAGTGAGCGTTAGACCCTTTTTTGAATGACTCCAAATACCGGCGGTAGCCTAAAACCAGCGTTAGGACCCTCTAACGCTGGTTTTCACGGCTACCGCCAAACTCCAAATCTAGGCCATAGTGAGTAGTTGCTATACTTTTGTAGTTGTGCACAGCAGTTTAATGTCACTTTAATACGAATAATTTCCACTGCTGTATCACAATTAAAGGAATTTTCTGGTCTCAGAACATTAATGCAATCCTGAATCTCATCTAGAGTGGTTCCTCAGAAACATGTTCTGAAAGATTATCACACTAAGGCCTCTAGTTATCAAACCGTCGACTTTCTTGCATTCAACGGCATCAATACGCTCGTCTAAGATCGCCTAACATCGCTGCCGCGGACCTGAATACGTTTGCCAAAATTATCAAGAAAGCTGTCAAAAAGCCGAGCACCAAGTACGGAGCGATGAGCAGCGGAATGTTGTTAACTAACAGTCATCGATCTCGCTGCTCATCGGCTTATTCGCAGCTTTCTTGGTACCCTGTCACTAAGCACCCACACTATACTATACTGTTTTACCCCCTATACCACCCCTCCCGGAGCCCACCGTAACTCTAATAAAGTGTTTAACCCCTAAACCGCCGTTCCCGGACCCCGCCGCACCTAAATAAAGTTTTTAACCCCTAAACCGCCGCTCCCGAAGCCCACGTCACCTACATTATATGTATTAACCCCTAAACCGCCGTTCCCGGACCCCGCCACAACTAAATAAAATGTTTAACCCCTAAACCGCCGCTCACGGACCCCGCCGCCACCTACATTAAATTTATTAACCCCTAATCTGACCCCCCTACTCCTCCGCCACCTACATTAAATTTATTAACCCCTAATCTCCCGCCCCCAACGTCGCCGCCACTATATTAAATGTATTATCCCCTAAACCTAAACTGATGCAATCAGCCAATAGGATTGATCTCGCATTCTATTGGCTGTTCCAATCATCAGCCAATAGGATCAACCAATAGGATTTTTCCTACCTTAATTCCGATTGGCTGATAGAATTCTATCAGCCAATCGGAATTCAAGGGACGCCATCTTGGATGACGTCATTTAAAGGAACCGTCATTTGTCGGGTAGTCGTCGGTCTAGATGGATGCTCCGTGTCGGATGTCTTCAAGATGGAGCCGCTCCTCGTTGGATGGATGAAGATAGAAGATGCCACCTGGATGAAGACTTCTGCCCGTCTGGAGGACCTCTTCTGCCCGGTTGGATGAAGACTTCGCCCGGCTTCGTTGAGGACTTAGGCATGGTTGGGTGAAGACATCTCAAGGTAGGGTGATCTTCAAGGGGTTAGTGTTAGGTTTTATTATGGGGGGAATGGGTGGGTTTTAGAGTAGGGTTGGGTGTGTGGGTGGTGGGTTGTAATGTTGGGGGGAATTGTTATTTTTTATACAGGCAATAGAGCTGATTACTTTGGGGCAATGCCCCGCAAAAAGCCCTATTTGTAATTTAGTATAGGGTAGGGATTTTTATTATTTTGGGGGGCTTTTTTATTTTATTAGAGGGATTATATTAGGTGTAATTAGTTTAAGAAAATTGTAATTATTTTATTATTTTCTGTAATTTAGTATTTTTTTGTACTTTAGTTAATTTTATTTAATTTTAATTAACTGTATTTCATTGTAGTTAATTTATTTAATTAATTTAATTATAGTGTAGTGTTAGGTGTAATTGTAACTTAGGTTAGGATTTATTTTACAGGTAAATTTGTATTTATTTTAGCTAGGTAGTTATTAAATAGTTAATAACTATTTAGTAACTATTCTACCTAGTTAAAATAAATACAAAGTTGCCTGTAAAATAAAAATAAACCATAAACTAGCTACAATGTAACTATTAGTTATATTGTAGCTAGCTTAGGGTTTATTTTATAGGTAAGTATTTAGTTTTAAATAGGAATTATTTAGTTAATGATAGGACTATTTATTTAGATTTATTAAAATTATATTTAAGTTAGGGGGTGTTAGGGTTAGACTTAGATTTAGGGGTTAATATGTTTATTATAGTGGCGGCGGTGTAGGGGGGCAGATTAGGGGTTAATAATTATAATGTAGGTGGCGGTGGGCTCCGGGAGCGGCAGCTTAGGGGTTAAACAATTTATTTAGTTGCGGCAGGGTCCAGGATCGGCAGGATAGGGGTTAATAACTTTATGTAGGTGGTGGCGGTATAGGGGGTGGCAGATTAGGGGTTAATAGGTATAATGTAGGTGCCGGTGGGCTCCTTGAGCGGCGGTTTAGGGGTTAATACATTTATTAGAGTTGCGGCAGGGTCCGGGAGCAGCAGTTTAGGGGTTAAACACTTTAATAGAGTTGCAGTGGGCTCCGGGAGCGGCGGTTTAGGGGTTAATAAGTATAATGTAGGTGACAGCAGTGTAGGGGGGCAGATTAGGGGTGTTTAGACTCGGGGTACATGCTAGGGTGTTAGGTGTAGACGTTCTAATAGGAATCAATGGGATATCGGGCAGCAGCAAACATGAGCTTTCGCTGCTGTCAGACTCCCATTGATTCCTATGGCATCCGCCGCCTCCAGGGCGGTGGATTGAAAACCAGGTACGCTGGGCTGGAATAGTGGCGAGCGTACCTGGTAGGTATTTGATAACTACCAAAAGTAGTCAGATTGTGCTGAACTTGCGTTCGGTACATCTGAAGTGACATAAGAATCGATCTGTGTTGGACTGAGTCCACCGGATCGTATGTTACGTCACTAAATTCTACTTTTGCCGGTCTGTAGGGTTTGATAACTACAGCGAATCAGGCTTGCCACAAATACGCTGCAGAATGCCAGCGTATTTGCGGTTGACAGCTTGATAAATAGAGGCCTAAATATCAGTAGCAGTGGACAAGTAGGCAACACTGACTGCAAGTCTAAAAATAAAACCTGCAAGCTGAAAGGATCCCTATAAAAATCTTCAAGTTTTCTATCTAAAGGATCCTTAAAAGAGGAAATATCCCCCAAAGAAAATGTGGTATGTCTGGTCAAAGGGGAAATAGCAGCATTTACTTTAGGAACAGTTTACCAAAAGGAGAGAAAGCATAGATTTACATTTGGTAGATGGAACAAAAGGAATATAGTTTATAGAAAAAAAATTACCAATGACACTATCTGTATGTTAAATTCTTTATGAACTGCCTCTATATTTGCCAGTATTGCGACTATCACATTCCTGGCAATATGGTACTTTGTATTATATACTGTTTTATTTCAAATTAACAAAGTTATTGAATATATTACACTTATTAGAATGCCAATGTTCATAATATATGCTTTTAAAAATAATTAAATTTTATTATATGTCATGTGGATATTAATGAAGAAAAGCTTTATTAGAAATGTAGGTTAAAAAATGAGTTGACTTAGTTAAATATGTGGGGCTCCATTACATTTGCGGCGTCGCCCGCAAAAGCCGCCGCTGGTTTTTACGCGGTTTTGATATCCAATATACAGCGCCGCATATAAATGCGGCACGTATATTTCACCTGTCGGCCGCAATTTTTACTCCCATAAGCTAACATGGGACCGGGTTGCAAATTGTTATCCAATATTCAGCGCAAGGACTTACGTGGCGAAAATGGAGAAATTTTACTCCATGTACCTTGTCTCCAGATACTCTCTCCCTTCCCCTTCGCTCTGCTCATAACCTCCTACTCTCCTGCTCTCCTGTCACCTCATAACACTCCCATTTACAGGACTTCTCCAGACTGGCTCCCATCTTGTTGAACTCTCTGCCTCGCTCCACAAGACTCTCTTCTAGTTTTAAAAGCTTCAAGTGCTCCCTAAAGACTCTACTGTTCAGGGATGCATACAACCTACACTAACCTTTCCTAATACCAGTTCCTCTCCTCCATTGCTATCTCCTGAACCCCCTTAGCATGTAAGCCTAAGAGTCCAGCTGTTTGTAGATCACCTTCTTAAGAGCTGACTAAAACAGTGCAACTCTTGGCAGGGCCCTCTACCCATTTGATCCCTATAATTGTTTTGTTGTACTCCCCCTTTGTTTATAGCGCTGCGGAATCTGTTGGCGCTCTACAAATAACCGATAATAATAATAATTTTCACCTTGTCACACAAAGGCAGCCGCAGCAAGCCTTGCGCTGAGTATGGGAGCACCGTAACTCCCGTAACTGCCTGAAAACCCCTATATCCGCCATCAAACCCACATCGGAACTAATAAAAGTATTAACCCCTAAACCGACAACCCCCCACAAAGCAATATGCCCTTAAAAGGGCAGCAAAAGAGCTAAATGCCCTTTTAAGGGCAATGCCCATACAAATGCCCTTTTTAGGGCAATGGGTAGATTAGGTTTATTAGTGTTATTTTTTTTTTATTTTGGGTGGTTTGGTGGGTGGGGACTTTGTTAATTTTTAATGTAAAAGAGCTGTTTAGTTGGTAGTTTAGCATTAGATTAGGGGGTGTTTTTATTTTGGGGGGAGTTTTTTTTATTTTCATAGGGATTAGGTTTAATTTATTAATTTTTGATAATTTGTTTATTATTTTTTGTAATATTAGATTTTTTTATTTTTCATAATTTTAGATTGATTTAAACTTAGTTTTTTTACTTTTAAAGTAATATTAGGTTTTTTATTTTAATAGTTAGTAACTTTAGTATTTTTTAATGTAGGTAATTTGGGTTAATTTAGGGGGTGTTAGGTTAGGGGGTTTAGTAATTTAATTATTTATTTGCGCTGTGGGCTTTGGCGGTTTAGGGGTTAATAGATTTAATAACATTGCGTTGCGTGGGTATGGCGGGTTAGGGGTTAATACTTTAATAGGTTTATTGTGTTGTGGGTTAATGACGGATTAGGGGTAAATAATTTTATTAGGTAGTTTGCGATGTTGGTGTTGGCAGATTTAGATTTAATACTTTTGTATTTACGCTCATTTCTGGACATCGCTAGTTTGCTGGCACCCCATATGTAATACCCCGATGTGCAAGGTGAAATTACGGGTGGTGCAGGTTCCATCGCTTGCGCTGATTACGAGTGGTGCGCTAACTGTTGTACGGAAGCGATATTGGGTTTATCTCTTTGTGAGCGTAAGAACAAGTGTGCGTATTACAAGTTAAATGTAAATGGAAACGTGTGAGCGCATTAGAGATTTATGCTCGTCGGGTTAGAGCAACTTCAGAGCTTTGGTTAACTGTTTGGCTTAAATAAAAAGTGTGAGGGGGGAAACATCAGTAATACATTTAAAATTACAGTTACAATCATAATAACACTGTCTGAAAAAAAAATATTGCATAAAAAAGTTATAAGGGCTCAAAGATATGAGCTCTCGATTGAGACTGCAAAGGCCTTTCTTTTGTTCCTTGATTTTATTTATTTTATTTTATGTTATTGTATTTAATTTAGTTAACTTTAGTATATTGTGAAATGACAAAATGGCATTGAGTGAAGCAAATTGTTGTGTTTACTTCTATACTGTGAATAACTGCATGTTGTCTCTATATTGTGTACTTACTTTGATTAGCAACCTGTGTGTAAACTCAAGTGCTTTCATTAACCCTTTGAGTGCTAAGCACTTTCCCACCTGGGTGCTAAGCTGAATTTTTTCTATTTTTTATGTTTTTACATAAAACATTTTTTAACTTTTATTTGTACAGATCCCCAATACTTAAACTGTTGGAAAGGTTAGGCGATTACCTTTTCAACGGTGGGTCTTGGGGGGGGGTGTAGCTGCTTAGATGCCTGAAATACAGACTTCTAAGCAGCATACCCCCTTTCCCTATACTTTACATTGTCCATTTTAAATAACGTTGCACGGTGACGTCATCACGTCATTGCGCGTGATGTCACCATGCAAAACATGAAGCCTCTGTGATGCTTGTCACTCACTATACAGGCACGATTGCTGGGGTAGGAGCGGGTCGAAGCCTCCAGATCTCCCTCAAGGTGGGAGAGTGCTAGCACCGGCTCTGAGCCGTCGTTAGCACCTGAGTGAGACACTTTACGACGGCTCAGAGCCATTGTTAGCACTCAAGAGGTTAATAAAGAACTTCTATTTATTATATGAAATCTACATACAGCAAAATGCAACATGTATATAAAAAATGGATTAACAGAAAAAAAAGGAATTATTTAGGTAGCAATGCATTAATGAGTGTGTGGAATTACTGATCTCTCCTACTGCACTAGGCAGTTTTTAACTCTACTAATGTGACTGTATTTAATATAAGATTTTGTGCCATCACTCCAGAGACACAACTGCTTTGGGTGTCTGTTATCAGTATCTGTCAGTCACATAGGCATGACAACCCCAAGTCATTTATCAGTCTGTACATGATGTGCATTGTCACTGCCTGGGCTGTAATATCCCATAATACCTTTCTGTCAGATACAGATGTCAAATGCAGTAAAGCACAACAACAATGTGATGTATAGTAGCATCACAACCCCCTAAAACTGTGTGAATGATCGTCCATTGTTAGTTCATAACTGAACCCAAATTTAACGTGTAGAATTATTCTGTTTCAGTCCCCAGCACCGGGGTTTAGAAATTACTAATAATAAAGTAAATATACTGTTTGTCTTTTAGTAGATACTGAGGACAGGAATTAAATTATCTGTGGAAATGTTTAATTCTAAATATTTGAGAGTATAACAAATCTAAAGATACATGACTGCACATAGGATCTTGGTTATGTGTTCCAATAATAGAAATGTGCACAGAAAAAAAATGTTTCAGACAAATCGTTTGTTAAAGTGGCTACTCATTTTGTATTTTCAATCTAGTGCAAAGAATATCTCTGGATCTGAATGCAGTCTTATATGATTGTAATGAGTGCTTTTGATCTCTCTCACACACACTATGCATATGAGCACCAGGCACACACACTGTATACACACAAACACTACCCATATACACTGCACTGCATACAGCCTACACAAACACACACTATGCACATGAGCACCAGGCACACACACTGTATACACACAAACACTACCCATATAGACTGCACTGCATACAGCCTATACAAACACACACTATGCACATGAGCACCAGGCTCACACACTTTATACACACAAACACTACCCATATAGACTGCACTGCATACAGCCTACACACACTATGCACATGAGCAGCAGGCACACACACTGTATACACACAAACACTACCCATATAGACTGCACTGCATACAGCCTACACACACTATGCAGATGAGCAGCAGGCACACACACTGTATACACACAAACACTACCCATATAGAATGCACTGCATACAGCCTACACAAACACACAATATGCACATGAGCAGCAGGCACACACACTGCATACACACAAACACTTCCCATATACACTGCACTGCATACAGCCTATACACACACACTATGCACATGAGCAGCAGGCACACACACTGCATACACACAAACACTTCCCATATACACTGCACTGCATACAGCCTACACACACACACAATATGCACATGAGCAGCAGGCACACACACTGTATACACACAAACACTACCCATATAGAATGCACTGCATACAGCCTACACAAACACACAATATGCACATGAGCAGCAGGCACACACACTGCATACACACAAACACTTCCCATATACACTGCACTGCATACAGCCTACACACACACTATGCACATGAGCAGTAGGCACACACACTGCATACACACAAACACTACACATATACACTGCACTGCATACAGCCTACATGCACATACACCATGCACATGAGCATCATGCACACACACTGCATACACAGACACACTACCCATATACACTACACTGCATACAGCCTATACACACACACTATGCACATGAGCAGCAGGCACACACACTGCATACACACAAACACTTCCCATATACACTGCACTGCATACAGCCTACACACACACACACACTATGCACATGAGCAGTAGGCACACACACTGCATACACACAAACACTACACATATACACTGCACTGCATACAGCCTACATGCACATACACTATGCACATGAGCACCAGGCACACACACTGCATACACACAAACACTACCCATATACACTGCACTGCATAAAGCATACACACACACTATGCACATGAGCAGCAGATACACACACGGTGTACACACAAAGAATACCCATAACACTGCAGTGCATACAGCCTACACACACACACATATACACTATGCATATGAACAGCAGGCACACACACTGCATACACACAAACACTATACATATATACTGCACTGCATAAAGCCCACACACACACTATGCACATGCAGTGGTAGTTGTTAAACCCACTACCCTTTACGCAAGGTTTTTAGTCGCCCTAACCCAACAAGCTTAAAATGCGATTACTTTATAAAAAAAAAACCTGATATCGCCATTTGTAATCTAGCTCATATTCTTTTAGCACTGTGAATCTGCCTTCTTAGGGTCAGCAATTTTGTTGCTTTTCATGTGTTTATACAAGATATATAAGCAGGAAGCCCTCTCAGGAATTTCAACTTAGGGTGTGACATTTCAGGATCTTTTGTCCCCCTCTTCTTTTTATATATAAATAAATACAGTGGAGTGTATATGTGTAGTGATTGTGTGTGTATAGTGTGTGTGCCTGCTCATGTGTGTAGTGTTTATATAGTGTGTGTCTGTGTGTGTACATTTTATGAACTGTTTAGTGTTTGATTTTATTGTCTAGTCTGTGCTTTTTTTATTTGGTAACAAACAGCTAGATTACGAGTTCGTCTTTTAACGCTGAAAAAATGGTAATTTCAGTGTTAAAACAGCACTGCAGCCATTACAAGTCTTGTCGGTATAGCTGTACCGCAAGCCTTTTAGCCTGTAACGCAACGTCAGTCCCGCACATGTAAAAATTACGTTTTTTCATGGGACTTAGCACAGCCATTACGAGTTTTGCGGTGATGCTAAAAAGCTTGCGTTGCAGCCTATACCGACACGATCCGTTTCGCAGTCTAAAAGCAGTAGTTATGAGTTTTACGCTACAAAACTGTTACATAAAACTCATAACTAAACTGTTACAAAGTACACTAAACACCGATAAACTACCTATTAACCCCTAAACCGAGGCCCTTCCGCATTGCAAACACTATTTTTAAGTTATTAACCCCTAATCTGCCACTCCCGACATCACCACCACTATAATAAAGTTATTAACCCCTAAACCGCCGCCCTCCCGCATCGCAAACACTATTTAAATATTATTTACCCCAATCTGCCATCCGCCCACATCGCCCTCACTATCCTAAAGATATTATGGCCTTTTCTGCCGCCACTATAATAAACCTATTAACGAAATTTACTAAATTAAACTATTAACCCCTAAACTGCAAGCCCCCCACATCGCAATAAACTATTTTAAACTAGTAACCCCTAAACCTAATGCCCCCTAACTTTATATTAAAATTACAATTTCCCTATCTTAAATTAAATTAAACTTACCTGTCAATTTAAAAAAAAATAAGTTTAAACTTAAAAAATCCTAAAACTACTATAAAAATTACAAACTATCTAATTACAAAAAATAAAAAATACTAAATTACAAAAAATAAAAAATACTAAATTACAAAAAATAACAAACGACATTATCAAAAACAAAAAAGAATTACACCTAATCTAATAGCCCTATCCAATTAAAAAAGCCCACCCAAAATAAAAAAAAACCCTAGCCTACAATAAACTACCAATAGCCCTTAAAAGGGCCTTTTGTAGGGCATTGCCATAAGTTAAACAGCTCTTTTACCTGTAAAAAAAATATAAAGACCCCCCCAACAATAAAACCTACCACCCAACCAACCCCCCAAAATAAAAAAATCTAACTCTAACAAAAACCTAAGCTACCCATTGCCCTGAAAATGGCATTTGTATGCCCTTAAAATTGCATTTAGCTCTTTTATGAAAAGCTCATACTCTAAACTAAAAAAAAAAAAAAGCACCCAAAAAAGTTTTAAAAATTCTAACACTAACCCCCGAAGATCGACTTGCAGTTGTTGAAGTCCCGCTTGAAGGATCTTCATCCCGGCAGCTTCATCTTCATCCAGGCGGCATCTTCTATTTGAATAGCCAATAGAATTTTAGTAGCTCTCATCCTAATGGCTGATTTGAACAGCCAATAGGATTTCAGTAGCTCTCATCCTATTAGCTGATTTGAATTTCCAAAATCAAATCAGCCAATAGGAATGCAAGGGACACCATTTTGAATTGCGTACCTTGCATTGAAGATTCAGTGCTCGGCGGTGACGGTATGAAGAGGATGCTCTGTGCCGAATGTCTTCAGGATGGACCTGCTCTGCGCCGCCGGGATGAAGATAGAAGATGCCGTTTGGATGAAGATGGAGAAGATACAAACTTACCTGTGAAATAAAAATAAAACCTAAGCTAGCTACAATATAACTATTAGTTATATTGTAGCTAGCTTAGGTTTTATTTCACAGGTATGTATTTAGTTTTAAATAGGTAGTTAGTTAATAATTGTAACTTTAATTTAGCTCTATTTTAATTATGGTAAAGTTTAGGGGGTGTTAGGGTTACGTTAGGTTTAGGTTTAGGGGTTAATAGTTTAATTTAGGTTGTTGCGATCTGGGGGGCTGGCGGTTTAGGGGTTAATAGATTAATTTAGTGGTAGAGATGTGGGAGGCCAGATGTTTAGGGGTTCATAGCTTTATTTAGTTGTGGCGATGTCGGGAAGCAGCGGAATAGAGTTTAATAGATTTATTATAGTGTGGGCGATGTTGGGGTGCAGAGGAATAGGAGTTAATAACTTTAGTAAAGTGGCAGCAATATCGGGAGTGGCAGATTAGGGGTTAATAGCTTTATTTAGGTGGCGGTGATATCGGGAGCGGCAGATTAGGGGTTAATAACATTAAGTAGGTGTCAGCGATGTTGGGGGCAGCAGATTAGGGGTGTTCAGATGTGCAGTTTATGTTAGGGTGTTAGGTTTAAACGTATATCTTTTTTTTTCCCATAGACATCAATGGGGCTGCGTTTCGGAGCTTTTCATACCGTGATCGCAGGTGTTAGTTTTTTTTCAGACACCTTCTCCCCATTGATGTCTATGGGGAAAGTGTGCACGAGCACGTCAAAACAGTGCTTGTTTTTTGTGCGGTATGGAGATTTAAAGCACCATATCGCACGCACAAGCCGACTGTTTCAAAACTTGTAATGGCTGCGCTATAGGGGGTTAAATAACGCAACTTTTGTTGCATTCGTTAATTTCCCTATAGCGCGCATAACTTGTAATCTACCTGAAAATAAGCAGTGGTTGCTGAGATTTTAATGTTTAAAATTTTAAGAGTAAGACACGTTAATTGGCAGGATTTGGAAACATAGGTTTGTGGGAATTGTATTCCAAGATATGGGTCTGTAAGGTGCTGTAGCCTGAAAGAAATCAAGAACTTGCAGCAGTGTTATCTTACCAGTTGCATGTGTGTATATGTAGGTGAGAGTTAGACATGCACAAACTACATAAATGCACACATATAAATGAATCTGTATACACATATAAATATATATATATATATATATATATATATATATACAGGGCCGACACTAGAAATTTTGGGGCCCCTTACTTAACCAATAATCAGTCCCCCCCCCCCCCCCCCCCCCCCCTTTGACATGTGCAAAAACATATATTCACTTTATTCTTAAGTGTAGTAAAACTTGGAAATGTTGTGAAGGTAGTAACACAGAAACACAGAACTCAGTAGTAAGGTCAAAATGTCCTAAAAAGGAACAGACAATGGACACACACAAACTCAAACTTGCACATACACCCAAGGAAACACCCACAGAGAAAGCCTCAAAAAACACACAAAGACATACACACACACACACACACACCCTCAGAGAGACATCCACAGAAAATGCACAAAGACAGACACATAAACCCTCACAGAGAGACCCACAGAAAATAAATACATACACACATACAGACACCAACAAAAGCACAAAGACATAAACACAGACACCCACAGAAACACTCACAGGAGGTAAAATTTCTGAACATTGCCATCCCCTAAATCAACAACAAAAAATAGCAGAAATTAAGAGATCACTTTTTAAAGAATCATATTTGTAAATTGGCAAACAAAAATACTTATGTGAATTCAAAATTGTAAATTATTGATCTGTCAGAAGGGGTAGATGAAGAAAAGTACTTTTGAAAGGTTGACATATGTTTGGGGGTTTTTTTCCTCGCATTTTCCCCAACCAAGAGCACCACTTCAAATCGGTCAGCTGTACTTATGGATTTTGAAAATGCTGTACTCTATATAGTCTTAGTGGAACCATAAGCTGTACTATTTAGGCTTGTTTGTATGTTTTTCAAAATTAAGTCAGCTGTAGTGTAAACTGAATAGTGTTAAGTCTCATTTCAAACACTGAGCAATCATCCTGAGAATACAACATTTTATGCAGATGTAAAAATCTTAGATATTGCCTCCTGGCATCTGGAAAGTCCTCGCATAAAGGGGCAGTAAACTGGAATGTAATTCATATATATATATATATATATATTAAATAGAAAAGTGGTGAATGGAAAAATTAGCAAAATTTTAAGTGTTGAAGTGAAGAGATTCCTCAAACACTTCACAAGCAATGATTAAAAAGTAAACTTGCTAAATGTATTCAGTAAATACTAATGGTGCAGACCCAAACATTAATTATATTAAACAATTAAAAAGAGAGATGAATGGCACAAAATATTGACATTCACAAAAGACTGGGAATACAGCACTCTTTTAAAGGACACTTAAGAAGAATTACTTTCAAAAAGTGGTTTTATTGTGTGGCCAGTAGGTCCGGGCTAGGCCAGATCTACCTCTGCAAAGGCAAGCAATTTACAAACCAAAATTAATAGTAACAAGTGGTTGACCTAAAGTCAACATACATAATAATATATAGTGATATCAAAAAGGGCCGGCCCAAGTGTTGCCCACGTAAAAAAAGAGCTAAACACAATTATGTTTAGTAATAGGCAGAAAGCTCAACAAGGTGCTGTAAATGGAAGAGAGGCTCTCCGGTGTGCATCAGACCTAATATAGGTTTTAGTGAAAACTGAGACACCTATAAGCAGAGCAATTTAACTTCCAAAATACAGTACTTGTCATACTAATAGTAATGATTACAAGCAAAAAAGGCTTAAAGCATGACAAGATATAATAACACAGCACTATCGAAATATGACATTGATCAAATAGGCATACGAGGTGAATTCAAGGGTTATCCCTTAAGGGACTACAGGTGTTGAAACAGTCCTCCAAACATGTGCCATGATGACAAATGCAAAGTCCCCAGGGTTAGTAAAGCACTACTTGATAAGGTGCCCAACAGCAGAAACAAAGCAGATCATCAATAAATAAGCATAAGCAAGCGGTATGCGATTGTTAGCTGTTAAGAGGTGTAGCAAATGGAGTTATGCAAAGTCACTTAAGCAGAAAGCAAGAAGCAGGTAAGCAGCGAGTTGTCAAGTTTATGCAGCGTGGAGTAGCAGGAAAAACAAAGCACATGTATCAAGCTATCAAAGAAAGGGTACAGGAGGATACTTGCTGTTAGAATAGTACCCCTCTGTCAACTGCACCCTTTCTAAAAAAAACGACCCACGTGATGTCCATGCTGTTTGGCGGAGCTCATTGCTGAACCGGGTTGCGCTACAGAGGAATAAAGCAGCAAACTTTCTGTTGTGATGGCGTGTTTATGAAAAATACACCAGTACGGTACGAGGTGTTTCCAAAATCACTTGGAGGATAACAGATGATTGCTGAGTACACAGAGTGAAGGAAACGGCTGGCGAGAGGTCTTTAAGGCGACTGGGAGTTACGTTAAGACTGCGGGTAAACTGTCACAGCCTTGAAAGGGTGCAGTTGACAGAGGGGTACTATTCTAACAGCAAGTATCCTCCTTTACCCTTTTTTTGATAGCTTGATACATGTGCTTTGTTTTGCCTGCTACTCCACG
The DNA here is from genome assembly GCF_027579735.1 of Bombina bombina. NCBI lineage: Eukaryota > Metazoa > Chordata > Amphibia > Anura > Bombinatoridae > Bombina > Bombina bombina. The sequence continues at coordinate 427,519,019 of NC_069500.1, read as the reverse complement.
CTGCATAAACTTGACAACTCGATGCTTACCTGCTTCTTGCTTTCTGCTTAAGTGACTTTGCATAACTCCATTTGCTACACCTCTTAACAGCTAACAATCGCATACCGCTGTATTCCCAGTCTTTTGTGAATGTCAATATTTTGTGCCATTCATCTCTCTTTTTAATTGTTTAATATATATATATATATATATATATATATATATATATATATTTTAAACAAAAATCATATCTGTCAAAAGGGCACTTATCATTTGTGTAGCAAAAATTTCTGCATGGTTTTAAATATAGAATTTCTACAGTATTATCAAATAATCATTAATACACTGCTGCATATTGCTAAAAAGGTGTTTTTATGGACCCCTGGCCCCACCATACAACTACCACACTGAATTTAAAATCTGAAATTGCACAAATAAATAAAAAAAACATTTACTAAGTAAGTCCTACTTACTCTGCAAATGAAAGTGATCTGCCATCTGGCTCAGGCACACACTGTACATAGTGGTTTAGTGCACACTCGGAAATCCTCTTAAATGCTAATGCTTTACTCCTTGTAATGATATTTCCCCACCCTTGATAGCACTCTGCTGTAGCGTCCTCTGGTGGCTGCAAAAATGTTAAAAAAAAAATTAAAAAAAAATTTAAATTATAGTTGTGCTTGCCTCATGGGGCCGCCCTGGCCCACTGGGCCTCTGACAGGAGTCACCCTATTCACCCCCTGATGGCGGCCCTGTGTATATATATATATATATTTAGACATGTATATGTATGTTACAGCCTTTTGCAGCCTTTTTTTTTTCTAACACCTGAGACCTCATATCTTTGAGCCCTTATAACTTTATAACGCAATATTTTTTTTAATAAGTTTTATCAGACAGTGTTATTATGAGTGTAACTGTACTGTACAATATATTTTTTATGTGTTTTTGTGGAGCGTAACATTGAACCAGAGCTCTGAAGTCATGCTATCCTGTCACACGTTAAATTCAATTGCGCTCAAGTGAATGGGTTTACTTTCAACTTGTAATACGCGCACTACTTAAGAAGCACGGAAAGAGTCACTATAAACCACTTATCGATTGTGCACAACAGCACGCCACTCGTAATCTAGCCCAAAAAGTTTTACAAACAAAGGCTTCCTTTCATTTCTCTCTGCCTGTATACACAAAGTCAACTAATTATCTTTATATTACCTATATCTCGTAACCCACCTCAACTGGGAGTGTGATTTCTTTTCTTGACATGTGTTAACATATCTTTTCTGTACTTAATTCTACAGTATTAAAATTTTAATTGTGTGTGGCAATTTCAGCAGGCGAAAACAGCTATTTTAAAAAGACAAAATAAAGCTAAAGGAGCTATTTGTAAACAATGTAATACACTCCGGCAGGTATAATGGATCAAACTCTAGTCATAATAATCAAGGTGATTCAAATAAAAACAAAAAAATACACCCCAAAACAAGGTTCATTTTATAAAGTATCCAGCAAAAAGAAGGAACAAAGCACCTAGAAAGAAGGAACTCTCCCAGGTATCCCCAGAGAAAGAAAACAGGTATGAGGCAGATGTGTTACATTTGACTGATACAGATCTATCAACTACATCATTTATAGCATTTACTCTGTGATTAGGGTTCTCTCCATTCAAACATTGTGTATTTGTATCAGACAGTAACCTATGTTAGTACATTTGTATGTAAATTGGTTTTGTATGATTTAATTTTGACTTTAGTTTCCCTTTAAAAAGAAAAATAGAAACAAGACAATTTTTTCAGCTTTGAAATAGAGAGATGAGAAACTTCACAGGGGTAGCGCAGTTTTTATTAATTCCACGTATTAATGAGGTTTAGGTAAAAAAAAAACTGACAGCAGCTCTAGAACGCCCACGGGTGGCCTTTTGCTTGTGGCTGTGTGGTTTCAAAAAATGCTCTTGTTCTATCCAGCAAGTCTATTTTACCCTAATAAAACAGATGTGCATTTTACTATAACCTTTACAAAACCAACTTGCAAGTGTCGCTGTTGTAATTATTCCTTCTCACCGTTGCTAGTGGTTCTTATTTGTTGTGCAAGATGTCATGTATTGAAGCACTTGAAGGGACATTTTTTTCATGATTCAGACAGAGCATGCAATTTTAAGAGTTTCCAATTTACTTCTATTATCAAATTTGCTTCATTCTCATGGTATTCTTTATTGAAGAGATATCTAGATAGGCAGTGTGCATATGTCTGGCGAACTACATATAAGGAAAAGTGCTGCCATCTAGTGCTCTTGATAATGTGTAACATTCTTCAAAACTGCTGCCATATAGTGCGACAGACACATGCACACGCCTCAGCTTCCTTTCCTGCTTTTTAACAAAGGATACCAAGAAAACAAAGAAAATGTAATAATAGAAGTAAAAGGAAAGTTGTTTAAAATTGTATTTTCTGTTTAATTCATGAGAGAACATTTTGTGGTTTTGTGTCCCTTTAACATTACTATACAGTAGATGTTAACGGCAGGAACACCCACTAACAAAATGCTACAAAACATAGGGGAAACAAGCTTCTATGAATTTCTAACATAATCTCACCTTAACAATCAGGTCCTTGGCAACCTGTTGAGTGCCCATGAAAAAGGAATTTAAAGGGACTGCAATGTCAATATTAAACTTTTATGATTCAGATAGAGCATGCAATAATTCTAACCAACTTTTCTATTTAGTTCTATTGTGAAATTTGCTTTGTTCTTTTAGTATTCTTTAGAGGTGTGGATAGAGATAAGATACTTGAGAAATGCGAGACGTATTGGATTTTTATATTACAAACAAGCCACCCCACTGGCTTAGAGAACGGGACATTCTCTGTAAAATGTAGATGTTGAATGCTAGTGACACCTAGTGGATTGTTTGTGTTTCTTTGAACTATCACATATCCTGCAGACCTCTTACAGAGACTGTCTGTTGCCTTTTATGGTTGACACAGTTTACAAACACTGGATCAAATACACCATTGGATGGCATGAGTTTATCCTCTTAAAATATTCAGCCTACCTAGTTAAAATGTACTCATTTTTCATTTAAATGGCATAATCTGCATTTTATAAAGATTTACTCATTATTTTCTGTCAAGATTTACTCTAACAAATGCACTTACATTATTTTCAATGAGCTTCTATATACGGGTATTATAAGGACAAATCATTGTGACTAGTTCTCTGATGGTGTTTATATACTACTAGAGTTACTGTAGCCCACATACAGAGATTCCTGAATGGTTTGTATGTTTAACTGACTGAAGTGATATAAATCAGGAGCTCTGGATTAAGTATGACTGCTCTACTTCAATCATTCTTTAGGCTGTGCACCTTCTCAGATAATGGGGCCTATTTATGAAAGGCCTGTCGGACATGATCTGACATTGCGGATCAGGTCCGACAGACCTCGCTGAATGCGGAGAGAAATACGCTCTCCGCATTCAGCATTGCACCAGCAGCTCTTGTGAACTGCTGGTGCAACGCCGCCCCCTGCAGATTCGTGGGCCAATTGGCTGCTAGCAGGGGTGTGTCAATCAATCCGATCGTATTCGATCATTTTGAATTGCGGCGATGTCTGTCCGACTCCTCAGAGCAGGCGGACAGGTTATGGAGCAGCGGTCTTTAGACCGCTGCTCCATAACTTGTGTTTCTGGCGAGTCTGAACACCAGAAACACGGGCCCTCAAGCTCCATATGGAGCTTGATAGATAGGCCCCAAAAAGACATCATGCTCTGTCTTAAGACATCATGCTGTAATGTTATTATTTTATCACTATAATGACCCTTTAAAGGGACAGTAAACACCTTGTAATTAAAAGACATTTCTGTTGTCTTGGTATTGAATAAAATATCAGCCAACTCTAAACATTTTTAAAAGAAATTACCATCTTATTTGCTGCAGTTGTTTTTCAATAGCCAATCAGGCCACCACTTGCCTTATTTGGAAGAGCCAATCCTGGCTCAAGTCTGCAGACAACAAGGATAGCAGTTATGTTAGTACAAAGTGTATTGTTTTGCAGTTGATGCCAGTAAAAGCCAATTAGATAAAAGGTATGTAGCAGGGTTAGCCTTGAGAAGCCAGCAAGAGAAATAGAAAATCCACAATTTTCAGAGCTAATTTACATGAAAATGGTTCAAAATAAATAATGAAGGTATACTGCAAATTATGCATAAATATTATATATAAAAATATCAAGGTGTTTACCATCCCTTTATACAGTAGCTATTACTTAGCATCTGTACCGCTATTACTGGCCTATTGTTTAACATCCTTCCCCTTTACTTTAAACCCTCTAATACGTCCAAGTGGAGCATGACTGTTTCTTCTTGTAGAACGCCAGCTTCCTTTTTACTTTTTATTAGAGAAATGTATCAGTGACTGCCACTGTTTACAACCTAGCTGTTTAAATATTCATGTGTGTTAAAGGTTCCTTGTTTTTGTTATCCTACTGAACCAGCCACATCTCACACAGCTTAGCACCCTTTGCATTAGCTGAATTGCACTCAGCTGGTTAGTATTTTATAAATTTGATTTTCACACCCTAATACTCATCCACCTCTATGCAGCTTGTGGGAGTTGTCTTTATCAACCAATAAGCAATCTGTCCCCAGGGATGAGTTATGCACAAACATGCCCTTGCTGTTTAAACAGCCGTTACATAAACTTTACATAGACAACAAAATATTTTTACATTTTAAGAGAATATGTTGACTTATATTTTGCATGGTCTGTTTTCTTCCACACCCAACATAGGACTAGATTACAAATGTAGTTCAAAAATATTAGTGCCATTGAGCTAACACAGCTTAATTGAAAGTGAATGTAAACTTTCATGAATTAGTGCCCGGTTTTTAAAAATACTATTAAAAACAGGGGCACTTTCGGGGCGGAGCTGGCACTCAAAAGATATGGCTGTACTATAAGTGAGCTCCGTAGAATCGGCCCAGGAGACAGCTCATTATGCAGTAAAAAATAGAGATTCGAGCAGGAATCAAGACAGTACCGCTCGCGATTATCCCAGGACCGCTCTAGATTGCCGGCAGGAACTGTATGGAGACTCGTAATAGCATAAACCATTGGGGTCTACTTGACCGGCCAAAGTAAGCAACAGAGCATCAGCGGACCTCCAAAGGGCAATTAGCAGCAAGATCCCTCGAACGGAGACTGCAGATTAGAAGCGCAAACTAAGGTATTAAGCCCACGTCAGACTATGTAAAAATTGCAAGTCACAACACACTGAAATCACCCTCACACATGGCAGTCTCCATTTTGCCATATAGTTAGCTCACACAGAGCTATGGGGGAGAGCGGTACACTAATGTAATACACCATCAGCCACCATCAGCTCAGCAGGAGGAAATGAAGACTAGAGCAGCATAACAATGCACTCAATCCCATCACCGGGCATCAGAGGCTAGAGATACATTATGCGCAGAGTTTCATATAAATAAATCTACACAACGTTAAACTCTGATATACAGATATTCTGTCTAACTTTTAAAGTTGTGCACTTCTGGACAGCTAAGACATCAAATCTCACTGCATAATATAAAGGTGATTTATCACAATATTTCAACAGGGATAATATTGCAGAGCATCTCATCACAGCTGCCCCTATTGTTATTATTGTTACTGTCACTGCTCTCACTGATGTTATTCCTATACTGAGCAGCCATTTCTCAGAGTTTAAAACAAGGCCTTCCTACCACCATAGGCTCAAACCTCTACATTTTGTTAACATGTCTCCCAGGAAAATGCCTCAGAAGGCGAAACAATCTAAAAATGGATGATCTTCTACACCCTCAGTGGATAACTATTTTAAAGCTGTGAATACACAGATCCTGGATGTTTCGCCATCCACCTCTCCTAGACTGAAACAAACTCTGTCAAACTCAGAATCTGATTCAGATGGGGAACAGGCAACGTATGTGTGCCAAAATCTATTTTGTCTTCTATACCATCAAAAAAGGACTTTGCAAGTGAAGCAATGCATAAAGGATGAGATTTCGGATCTAAAAAAAGACATATCAGATATTGGAAACAGAGTGGAGAAATTAGAGGAAGAATGGAGCTCACACAACACAGCTGCAGCAACAATAAAAGTACATTTGGAACAACAAGCTAATGCCATACAGCAATTGGAAGATAAAATAGAAGACCTGGAAAACAGGTCCAGGAGACACAATATTAGAATAAGAGGCATTCCAGAAGCGGTTCAAGCTGCAGAGTTACCTATGTACTTACAATCCCTCTTTTCAAATCTAAGGAATCAAGCCGACTCATCTCCAGTAGAAATGGATAGGGCACACAGAGCGATTAGACCTAACCCACCAGAGGGGGCTCCCCCAAGAGATACAATCGTCAAAATCACCAACTACTCAGTGAAGGAACAGATAATGAAGGGGGCAAGATAGAAATACCCCATTCAAAAGGATGGTGTCAATCTTCAGGTGTATGCTGATCTATCCGCCAGAACACTTCAGAGGAGAAAAGAACTGTTGCCATTAACATCTCATATAAGATCTTTGAATATCAAGTGTAGATGGGGTTATCCATTCCAACTAGTGGCAATATGGAACAATAGAAGAGCTACCTGTACAGCTCCTGCGGAAATGGCAGAGTGCTGTAGAAAATTGGAGATCCCTCCTCTACAACCAGAAACAGGACAGACCACTGAAAGATAAATTGATTCACCTCCACAAGGATACTTAGCTGATGAAAGGTGGAATGACTAATTAGCCAATAATGGCTCCCAAGTGTAATCTTTTAGACATTTTAGCCTATGTTTTCAGGTTTATATTGTCAAATATTATTTGAATGTAATGCATTTCCTAGCTAAAACTTGTTATATGAAACATTTGTAGGCTGTTTACTGGGCTGGTAGAGTTTCACTTGGAATTCTTATCAGTCATGTACCCCTTGTTAACCAATTTTGTGTTAAGGTTTGTTTTTAGTGTTATTTTTGTATGTTTAATGTTTGTTGTGACAGTAACTTTCAGATGGTCAGACACAATGTCCACTATTAGCCTCATATACAGAATATATGGTAGAAACCAAGATGGCAGGAACTACGATACATTTAGTTTCTCAAAATGTGAAGGGATTTAATGGTCCCCATAAACTATCTCTGGCTATAAGGGATATTTTGAAAAAACAAGGTGATATTGTGGGTTTACAAGAAACCCATTTCAAGAGAGGTTCTATTCAAAAGCACTTACACAATAACTATACTCAACACTTCCACAGCGCACACCCGGAAAAAAAATAATGGTGTAAGTATCTTAGTCCATAAGTCAATCCCTTTCAATTTAATAGACCAAATAAAAGACAAAGAGGGTAGATTTTTGGCGATAAGTGATCTATTGTACAACAAACCAACCACAATACTAAACATATATGAGAGACAGGATAATGTTTTTAAATCTATCACACTTTTAATTCAGGACATACAGGTGGGACAGTTGATTGTAGTGGGGGACTTTAACATTCCACTGAACCCCAAATTAGATAGCTCCAATGCTAATATACACATATCCTAGAAAACCCTTAAAATAGTGTGGAACTTTATCAAAACTTTTGGTCTGCACGATCCGTGGAGAGTTTCTAACCCGGATAAAAGAGATTATACTTTTTTCTCTGCCCCAAACAAAACATCAAGGATAGATCACATATTGGTAGATCACATCACTTTATCACATGTGTCTATTTTACATACGGCCTGGTCAGACCACTCAATGGTAAAAAGTAGTATTCACTGGCCATCTGCACCATTTAGGGAATTTAGCTGGAGGTTAGATGCCTCGCTTTTGTTGGATCCGAAGATTAATACATCAGTAGAAGAAGAATTGAAGGAGTACTTTAAAAATAACACTCAAGAGGACTTAGCACCTACCATTATTTGGGAGGCCCATAAAACTTTTATAAGGGGGTTTTAATAAAAACCAGTGCAAATAGAAATAAAACCTGCAGAGAAGAATAAAACCACATATCCAGGGAACTTTCCAACTTGGACTATTTGCACAAATTACACCCGTCTGATGAAAAAATATTACAACAACTTAAATTTTACAGAGATAAAATGATGACATATTTACACATTAAAGCACAATCTATTGCCCTTAAACTAAAACAAAAGTTTTATGCAGAAGCAAATAAACCGGGTCGATTATTAGCAAGATCTCTCAAGTCTAAGCAAACTAAACCCTACATACACTCTATAAAACAACCAAATGGTAAGACAATAGAAGACACAAAACAAATATCGGAAATTTTTAAAAATTATTTCCACTCTTTATACAACCTATTGCCTAATAGAGTACAGGAACAACTTTTCTTACAATGTAACCATTATTTAGAAGAAGTGCATTTACCACAACTGTCAGAGGAGGAGAAAGAGTAATTGAATTCACCAATTAGAGCTTCCGAAATTGTAGAAGCAATTAACACACTCAAAACAGACAAAGTACCAGGCCTGGATGGGTTTTCATGCCTTTATTATAAAATATATCAAAACTTATTAACAAAACATATGTGGAAAGTCTTTCACCAAATTGATAACATAGGTCTTTTCCCAGACACCATGCTTCAAGCCTTTATCACAGTCCTTCCTAAACCCAGGAAAAAGGGTGATCAATCTGCAAACTTCAGACCCATCTCCCTTCTAAATCTTGACCTAAAAATTTACACAAAAATCATGGCCACTAGACTGAACACATTTTTACCCATATTTACCCATATTGATCCCCCCAGATCAAGTAGGCTTTGTGCTGAGGAGGGAGGCAAGAGATAACATGGTTAAAATTTTAGATTTATTAGACCATGTGAACAAAAACAATATCCCAACAATTTTATTATCCACAGACGCAGAAAAAGTATTCAATAGACTTGATTGGTCCTTCTTGGAATCCATTTTGATCAAATATAACTTCCCACTTTTATTCATAAAACAAGTTATATGGCATTGTATTCCTTCTCCTCGGCTCAAATCCATATAAATGGCACATTGTTGGAGCAATTTGAGATTAGGAACGGTACCAGACAGGGTTGTCCACTCTCCCCCTTACTGTTTGTCCTGTCACTGGAGGCTCTGGCATCCAGGATAAGATATAATGACTCTGTTTAAGGTATCACAATTAAAAATAAAGTATATAAGCTGTCCATGTTTGCAGATGACATCCTCATGATGTTAACATCTCCCTTGGAGTCTATTTCGGCTGTACAGAATGAATTGACGGAATATGGGAGGGTATCAAACTTTCTGGTAAATATGACTAAATCAGATCTACTTCCTATCAACATTCCCCCTACCACTTTGACTAAAAACAGGAAACATTGCAATTTTAATATTCAAACTAATTCTATCAAATATTTAGGTATCAACGTAACTAGCAGGGTTGAGACCACCCATATGATAAATTTTGCAAAACTCACAACAGACATTAAAAATTAATATCCACATGGAGCTCCAAGAGCACATCATGGATAGGCAGGATATACACCACTAAAATTATACTTTTCTCCAAGATATTATATGTGCTTCAGACGCTCCTGCTCCCTCACACCGAGATATATATACACAAATTACAAAGAGTCATAAACAAGTTTATTTGGAAGAATAAACCCTCAAGAATAGGTAGATCAACTATGTATGCATCAAGGGACTTGGGAGGGTTGGGTGTCCCAAATCTTTTGCTATATAAAAAAGCTATATCTCTACAAAGGATTATAGAATGGTGCAGATTCAATGAGACTAATTTAAAACATTGGATACAAATTGAGCACGATATCTCAGGAAGTCAGCAGTTGGGGAGCGCTTGTTGGACCCCTAATATACCATATATAATGCAAGGGGCGGGACTGCACACCTTAACACATTTTCTGATTGGAAATTAATCCGTTCAAACACCAAAGAGATATCAAGTAGGTTTTCCCCGCTGACCCCTATTTTGTCAAACCCAGACCTTCCATTAAATATGTCATATATTCAGGAAAAGGAATTAAATATTAACAGAGTCATACCAAAGAGCTCATTATTACACTTAAATAAAATAAAACCTGAATCAGAGATAGAAACCCTGGCCAAGATACCATCAGGTAAACCATTACATTAATACCCATAAGGAAAGAAACATTTTTATAAGACCCCTCACCATATTTGAAAAAATGTGTAGCACAAATTTCCCACAAAGAGGACTTATCTCGCAACTTTACAAAATTTTACTCACAGCAACATCCCCAAAACCTCACAAGTATGCCAAAGACTGGGAAAAGGAACTGGGAGAACAGTTCAACCCCAAAGAGTGGTCAGCTATTTTCTATAACACGGCTCACTCGGCCCACTCCACCCAAGTATTGGAAACTAACTACAAGATTTTGCTAATGCAAATTTCCCACAAAGAGGACTTATCTCGCAACTTTACAAAATTTTACTCACAGCAACATCCCCAAAACCTCACAAGTATGCCAAAGACTGGGAAAAGGAACTGGGAGAACAGTTCAACCCCAAAGAGTGGTCAGCTATTTTCTATAACACGGCTCACTCGGCCCACTCCACCCAAGTATTGGAAACTAACTACAAGATTTTGCTAAGATGGTATCTTACCCTGCATAGGCTTAAACACATGTTCCCGAAAGCATCCGATAGGTGCTGGAGATGTAATCTGGGAAAGGGGGACATGGGTCATGTTTGGTGGGCATGTCACAAAATTCAAGATTTTTGGGAGTTAATATTTAAAGAGGTAAACATTATATTATCTAGTAATTTATCCATGTAGCCAAGGGTTTGCCTATTTAATGAGTTTACTGATTTGAATTGTGCAATAAAGAAAAACCTAGCCCATATTTTGTTTAATGTATCCCATTGTTTTGTTTAATGCATCCCAGATTTATTTTGTTTAATGCATCCCATTGGAAATCCAGTGAGCCCCCTTCTTTAATGTCTTGGAGAGACAAAGTACACAGTTTTATAAAGTTGGAAAGATACTACTTTCTCAAAACTAATCAACTACATTTATATAATAATATGTTGTTCTTTTGGCAATCTTATAGAGGGTCGCTTATTAGTGTTGGAAATCATGCCACAATGTCTTGGGGATTGGCTTCTCCTTCTTCACATCCTAATAGAGGTGATATATGTCCCAAACATATCATAAAGAATCTGATCTTATAAGTTGTAGGACATTAAATATTGCAGCACGGTCACTAAATTAAAGTTACTGGTTAGTCTAGTTAGTTGTATTTAATGTTACTCAGTTAGCCTTTTGGCTAGTTTAGATTATTCTATGACCAAAAATTTCCTTCAACCAGTCCTGGGGATAAAGAGTCCCTAAGATGGTCCCGGTATGCGACTACTGGGGCCTCATACAAGGATGCTTGCCTGTTCAGGTTATAAATGTAATCAAAAGCTATTGTATTATTTGTATAGTGTATCTTTCTATGATGTGTAACCATTTGGAAGGAAATTTGTAAAACTTGATTGTATGTTGATATCTGACTGTTCATTGAAAAACTTCAATAAAAATTAAGAATGAAAAAAAAGGGGGGGCACTTTCATTCATGACAGTTTACATTGCAGTGTATTTTCACAAATACCTTTCTCTTCAGCAAAGTTGGATCGGCAATCCCCGCCCGCTGCTCATGCTGTACTTACCAGAGCAATGACGAAACTGGCTTCCTCCAATCATGGCGTGGCCCTACGAAATGGACGCTCTGGGGTGCACGCCCTGATTGGAGAAAGCCGGTTTCGTCATAAGTGACGTAAGTACAGATTTGCTGCGGATGGGGGATCAGTGATCAGGCTTTGCTAAACAGAAAGGTAAGTATTTGTAAAAAGTTGCTGCAATGTAAACTTTCATGAATGAAAGTGTTCCCTGTTTTTAATAGTATTTTTAAAAACCGGGCACTAATTCATGAAAGTTTCCATTCACTTCAAATCAATAGCACTCTTACGGCTAGATTACGAGTTTTGCGTTATGAGCTGTACGGTACTAAATGCACGTTATTGTCATCGCTCACTTTCCTACAGGTTTTCCTTACAGGTTTTTACAAACCCGGCGTTAAAAGGCAAGAAGTGAGCGTAGAACAAAATTGTGCTCCATACCGCACTCCAATACCAGCGCTGCTTAAGTCAGTAGTGAGCTGGTTGTACGTGCTCATGCACGATTTCCCCATAGACATCAATGGGGAGAGCCGGCTGAAAAAAAATCTAACACCTGCAAAAAAGCAACATAAAGCTCCTTAACGCAGCCCCATTGATTCCTATGGGGAAACACATTTTATGTTCACACCCTAACATGAACCCCGAGTCTAAACACCCCTAATCTTACACTTATTAACCCCTAATCTGCCGCCCCCAACATCGCCGACACCTACATTATACTTATTAACCGCTAATCTGCCGCTCCAGACATCGCTGCCACTATAATAAACATATTAACCCCTAAACCGCTGCATTCCCGCATCGCAAACACTAGTTAAATATTATTAACCCCTAATCTGCCATCCCTAACATTGTTGCCACCTAGCTTAATTTATTAACCCCTAATCTGCCGTCCCCAACATCGCCGCCACTATACTAAATGTATTAACCCCTAAACCTAAGTCTAACCCTAACCCTAACACCCCTAACTTAAATATAATTAAAATAAATCTAAATGAAACTTACTATTAATAACTAAATAATTCCTATTTAAAACTAAATACTTACCTGTAAAATAAACCCTAATTAATTGTAGGGTTAGGTTAGGTGTTAGTGTAAGACAGGTTAGGTTTTATTTTACAGGTCAATTTGTATTTATTTTAGCTAGGTAGTTAGTAAATAGTTAATAACTATTTAGTAGCTATTCTACCTAGTTAAAATAAATACAAACTTTCCTGTAAAATAAAAATAAACCCTAAGATAGATACAATGTAACTATTAGTTATATTGTAGCTAGCTTAGGGTTTATTTTACAGGTAAGTATTTTAAATAGGAATTATTTAGTTATTAATAGTATTTTTTTATTTAGATTTATTTTAATTATATTTAAGTTAGGGGGTGTTAGGGTTAGGGTTAGACTTAGGTTTAGGGGTTAATAAAATATATAGTGGCGGCGACGTTGGGGGCGGCAGATTAGGGGTTAATAAATGTATGTAGGTGGCAGCGATGTTAGGGGCGGGAGATTAGGGGTTAATAATATTTAACTAATGTTTGCAAGGCGGGAGTGCGGAGGTTTAGGGGTTAATATGTTTATTATAGTTGCGGCGATGTCGGGAGCGGCAGATTAGGGTTAATAATTTTTTTTTAGTGTTTGCAATGCGGGAGGGCCTCAGTTTAGGAGTTAATAGGTAGTTTATGGGTGTTAGTGTACTTTTTAGCACTTTAGTTATGAGTTTTATGCTACAGCTCTGTAGTGTAAAACTCATAACTATTGACTTTAGAATACTTTACAAATCTTGACGGTATAGGCTGTACCACTCACTTTTTGGCCTCCCAGGGCAAGCTTGTAATATCGGCGCTATGGAAGTCCCATTGAAAATAGACTGTACGCAAATTGCGTAAGTTGATTTGCGGTAAGGCCAAAAAAGTGTGCGGTGCCCCTAAATCTGCAAGACTCGTAATAGCAGTGGTAGTAAAAAAGCAGCGTTATGAGGCTTAACGCTGCTTTTTTACTCATAACGCAAGACTCGTAATCTAGCCGTTAGTTTTGCACTCATATTACAAGCTGAAGGAAAAAGTTTTCACTCAAGCAAAAGCCTTAGGCATGTTAATATCTATAGGTCACATAGATTTCTATGGGGCTCACTACAAAAGCCTTTTCTAGCTTTCGCTCGTGCACAAACTCAAAGGTGCGCTAAAGCTGAAGGTGTGATAAGAAATACTTGAAATAGCATTGTTTATGTGAATTATTTACAGTAAATATACAGTTAAACACTTTCATAAATATGATTATTGCATAAATAGGTTTCTCATATTTTCAGCTAGTTGGCACTTGGCTGTAAAGTTCTCCAATGCACTTATATATATGTATACATGTGTATTTATGTGTTTATATGTATATATGTCTGTATACATATACATATATACATATATAGATACATCAATACATATGTTCACACATATAAATATATATATACACACATAAATATTTAGACATGAGTGTAACTGTACTGTACCATGTATTTTTTATGTGTTTTTGTCTCGCATAATAGTTAACCAGAGTTCTGAAGTCACGCTAATCCGACGCACATTAAATTCAAATACGCTCAAGCAATCACGTTAACCTTTGACTCGTAATACGTGTGCTATTTCGGATATTTGCAAAGAGCTGCTATAAATCTCTTAACGCTTGTGCGCAACAGTTAGTGCGCCACTAATGTTCTAACCCATATTTTTTATATGTATGTGTAACACCCTTTCCTGACCTTCCCTGAGGTGGGTGATAGTGTAATGCTGTCTACCTGTTTCGTGTATGAGAACTAAGCCTCCGCAGAGTGGGAGTAGGAGGGGGGTTGAAATCAGGTATATAAGGGATGCCTGTATGACGCAGTGCCTCCACCTATAGGGGACACCCTAGAATAATAGGGTGTGGGGTCCTATAAGATTTTAGTACAAAAAGAAAACAAGTAATAACCACACAAGAAATCTTCAAATAAAATGTTGCTTTGATTATTATAAAGTGTTTAACCAATAACATACAGTGCAACAAATACAAATAATAATATTAATCACAATATCTTCTTATGACATCAGTATACCTTTTTTTTAACTCAGAAGTCCTTCATGAGCTCATGAAATAATAACATGACTGTTGTTGTAAAATACTTTGAGGTGGTGCTGTACAATGCAATTTCATATACTAAATAGAATTTAGTTGAGGTAATTATCCTTTGCTGCTTGTGAACGAAGCTAGAGAGCGCTGCTTGTGATCGATGCAGTGCTCAAGAAAACTTCTCCTCAGAAATACTGAATAACATAAGTCTCTACCTTATTACTGAATTTCAGCAATCCACTTGCCTTATACTGCAAAGTCAGTCACTCTTTTACTACAAACAGCTGCAGAAATCTCACAGTTATGCCCTTATTTAATGTAGCTTTATAAATCCAGTCAGTGTATTTGTGCAAACTGTTCAGGCAGAATAACTTATAGGATATTCTCTGGGTTATCTCTTTAATATACATCACACTCAGTTACTTCCTATCCTTATGTAATGCAGCTGTGCAATCCATTTAGTGTATTTATGCAAACTGTTTAGGCAGAATAACTTATAGGATATTCTCTGGGTTATCTCTTTAATATACAACAACTCTGCAACACATCACACTCAGTTACTTCCTTGTGTAATGCTGCTGTGCAATCCATTTAGTGTATTTATGCAAACTGTTTTGGCAGAATAACTTCTAGAATATTATCTGGGTTATCTCTTTAATATACAACAACTCTGCAGCACATCTGATATGACTAGTATATCTTTTCTCTTGCATTTAGTTAGCATGAAGTTATGGAGATCTTAAAACAGCAGATAATGGCTGACACTCACAGTACAAATAAAAGGTTCCAACTTCTGTCTTCAGCAGCCACATGTAGCAATGTCTGAACTGTCTCTGGAATCCATGCATTAGTCTGAATAACTTCTTTCAGCTTGGAAACAGCAACTTTCTTCCCCCATTTCAAAGTCTGTGCAAAGCTCCACACTTCTCTTAACACCTAAGAAAATCTCCTCAGCACTAACAACTCCTCCCCCTTCCCAGATGGCATTTCTCTTCCTCAATACAACTATTACAGCAGCCATCTTGGGTAAGGGCAAGGTCCTTACATACTCCCCCCAAAAAAAAAAACTTGCTGTCCCCAGCAAGGGCTACAAGAGCAACACATCAATACATTTTCTTTAGCAAGTCTACTAACAAAATCACATATTCATCATGAGTCAAATTATGGTTAGGGTATACACCTTTCAAAACACATCGTACAGCAGATGTTAGAGCAGGCAACAAGGGTTCAACATTATAACCAGGGTTTCCTAGTGTATCATATGTCAATTTCTTTGGGGGATGTCTTTTTCTTGCTGGTCTTTTCTCTCTATAGGGACTTCTACTATCATAATGTATAGGGTTTGGAGATTCCCTATCTGGTATAGGACTATTAGGGAAGGATGGCATATCAGGTTCAGAGGTTGGGGCAACAGAGGAGGCATGCTCATCATTATAGGTCTCTCTTTGCAATGGAGATCTCATTTCAGGGTCCGATTGAATTGATGAGTCTTCATGTGGGATACTATATTCATTATTAATTTGACATGCTTGGGCCTTGGTCCTCATGATATGTAACATCATGCTGGAATTGAGGTATAGGCAACAAATGATTCCGATGCCATTTCTTCACAACACCATTTTCATCTGCTATCTGAAAAACTGGAAGACCTGGCAATTGTCTGACTATTCTATAGATACTATTCCTCCATCTAGGAGCTAACTTGTGCTTGCCTGGTATCCCTAAATTCCGTAAAAGGACACAGTCTCCTGGTTGCAAATCCTGATGTTTTATTCTCTTGTCATATCGTTGCTTATTAGCCTCATTTAATCAAGCAGTAGCTTATTCAGCCAACTTATAAGCTGTTTGTAAACTCTCCTGCAATCGCCTGACATACTGATAGTGACTCTTATGAGAAACTCCATCTGATGACACCCCTAACTGGAGATCTATAGGAAGTCTCGCTTCTCTCCCAAACATAAGGAAGTATGGTGAATAACCTGTGGAATCATGTCGGTTGCAGTTGTAGGCATGAACTAGTGCTTCTACTTGATGACTCCAAGTTCTCTTTTCAGACTCTGGCAGGGTCCCTAACATATTTAGCAAAGTTCTGTTAAACCTCTCAGGCAAAGCATCTCCTTCTGGATGATAGGGAGAAGTTCTTGTCTTCTTAATTCCCAAAACATTCATCATTTCTTTAATGAGGCGACTCTCAAAGTCTCTACCTTGATCAGAATGCAGTTTCTTAGGAAGACCATAATGAATGAAAAACCTTTCCCAAAGAACTCTAGCCACTGTACTAGCCTTCTGGTCCTTTGTTGGGAAGGCTTGAGCATAACGGGTATAGTGATCTGTTACAATAAGAACATTTCCAATGCCACGAGAATCTAGCTCAATACACAAAAAATCCATGCAAACAAGATCCATGGGGCCTTCACTTTTCAGATGACCCATAGAGGCAGCTCGAGTTGGAAGAGTTTTCCTCTGTACACATCTAAAACATTTATGAATGTAGTCTTCTACATACTCTCTCATCTTTGGCCAATAACATCTATCCTGCAAGAGGCCAAACGTTTTTTCTATCCCAAGATGTCCGTGCTGATCATGCAAGGATGACAGAACAAGTTTTCTTAGTTTGGCAGGTAACACCAATTGTCTTCGATCTGGATGATTGTGGTATTTAACTACTAGAAACAGAAGTCCATCTTGAATTTGAAACTTATCCCACTCTCTATTTAGTGGACCAGACCATTCCCTAGGAATTCTCTTCAGTAAGTGTGGGCTATCAGTTTGAACAGCTTTTCGAAGTAGTCCAATTAAAGGATCTTGTTCCTGTGCATTTATTAATTCTTCAGGAGGTATTCGAGACCATCTGGCTAATTCCACTAAAGATGGTTTACAATAATATACAGGCAGAGCTTGTGGATGACATCCCAATGAATCTACTGCTCTCAAATCTCAAAAAAAACAGAGGTTTCGTCTTTGAAGACACTGGTTTGGTAGAATGCTCTCACACCAAGTGAAGGAATTTCTTCCCATTGAGAATCACCTGTTTGTTCTGGTAGTCCTGGTCGTCGGGACATTGCATCAGCCCCTATATTCTTAGGCCCTGGCTTGTAACGTAACTTAAAAGTGTAATTTGATAGTGCAGCCAACCACCGATGACCGGTTGCATCCAACTTTGCTGTAGTCAAGATGTAGGTAAGTGGATTATTATCTGTTCGAACTTCAAATTCTACTCCATAAAGGTAATCGTGGAGTTTATCCACTACTGCCCATTTCAGAGCCAAGAACTCAAGCTTGTGGACTGGATAATTCTGTTCACTCTTAGACAAACTCCTACTTAGATAAACAACAGGTCTCAACCCTCCAGGGTACTCTTGGTGTAAAACTGCCCCCAAACCCACATAGCTAGCATCTATATGTAGCACATAAGGTTTCTCGGGATCTGCATAGGCCAAGACAGGTGCCTCAGTTAAATTTTTCTTTAAATTCTCAAACGCTTTGGAGCACTCTCATGTCCACTGAGTTCCCAAAGGAGTTTTTGCATTTAGTGGCTTTTTAGGATCATCTTCACTATGTTTCAGCAAGTCGTTTAGGGGTCGAACTAACTGGGAGTATCCTTTCACAAATCTTCGATAGTATCCACAAAATCAAAGAAATGATCGAAGTTCACCAATGTTGCTAGGTTGTGGCCATGCGGTTACTGCTTCCACCTTAGCAGGGTCTGTAGACACCCCTTCTGCCGAGACCACATGACCTACATAGGTCACAGATGATTGCCCAAATCTACATTTCTCCGGACTTAACTTTAGGCCTTCTTCGTGAAGACGATCCAATACTTTCAGCAACCTTGTCTCATGTTCTTCCAAAGTACTACCGAATACAATAAGGTCATCTAGATAGACAAGACACTCACGTCCATTCATATCTCCCACAGTACGTTCCATTAGCCTTTGGAATGTGGCTGGAGCTCCACAGATCCCTTGTGGCATCCGTGTAAACTGATAGAATCCTAGTGGACAAATAAAAGCTGTCTTCTCTTGGTCTTCTTCAGTCATCCCTACCTGAAAATAGCCGGATCTAAGATCCAGAACACTGAACCAGCGGCTGCCATTAAGACAATGTAAAATCTCTTCAATTCGAGGTAGGTCATATTGGTCAGGTATAGTTCTTCGATTGAGAGTCCGATAGTCAATGCACAAACGTATAGACCCATTCTTCTTTCTAACCACTACAATGGGTGAAGCCCATGGACTGCGAGAAGGAACAATTATTCCAGCTTTTTCCAACTAAGCCAAAACAGCACGAACATCCTCAACATCACGAGGAGGCAATCTCCTAGAGCGTTCCCTAAAAGGGGCAGAATCTGTTAGGTGAATGGTAAGAAGCATATGTTTTGAACGTCCTACATCCATTTCTGCGACAGAAAAAAACTCCTGCACGGGCCTTCATAGCCTTCTGCAACCGCTCACATGCCTCCTTAGGCATTGTAGATCCTTCAAAGTTAAATTGTAGTTTTTCTGTTTCTGTTTTTGAGAGAGAGAAACATTTACGAATAGCCAATGATGAGTCTACTACTGGATAAAGATATCCCAAAGTCTGATTAAAATCAATACCAACAGGGTATGGGGCCAAATTTTGGACCTTAACACTTAGCCACTGTGGTGGAGGCCCATCCTTTCTTCTGTGTAAGATTTCAGGTACCAAAATCCAACCCTGCTTGGTTGCTTCTTCATCTGGTGTTTCAAGAATAAAACAGTCCTCTTTGGGTCTGCCATCAGGGTACACCACCAAACATTTTAACTCTTTCATCCCTCCTGGGGAAATGTAAGTCACTCCGGCAGAAAGGTTGTAGCACTGACCAGCATATTGTCTCAAAGATATCTTTTCAACCTCCTGACGTAAAGTTGGGTGTAATGACTTGTCTATGTCTTGCCCCCCAACCTCCATCATGAATTTCCGTAGCAAAGATTGTACATATTTTGTGTTGGTCCCTAGAATTATAGGGGCTTCGGAGTCTTTGCAGGTTTCTGGGCAGATTAAAGCCTTCACTTTCATGGGGTATATCATACTAGTATGTAACTGGACTATACTAATGACTACAGTGACAACTCCATCAACAGCACATCTATTTCCACCCACACCTCTTAAATCAATTTGAGAGGGAGGCTTGATTTTAAGATGTTTAAGGTAAGTATCATAAAAACTACGATAGATTATGGTGCACTGAGATCCAGTGTCCAACAGCGCCTGTGTAGAAATGTTACAAACTTTTACTCCAATAAAAGCCCTTGGCCCAGCTACATCATCTTCAGATAAATCAAAGGAAATATCAGTCATTCCCTTCTTCTGAGGGACTGTAAGGCTTCCCAAAAAATAACCAGCATATGAATGTATTTTGCTGGGGCAATCCTTTGAGAAATGGCCTATCTCTCCACAAGTGAAACAACTCCCCTAATCTGCCGCCCCCAACATTGCCGCCACTATACTAAATGTATTAACCCCTAAACCTAAGTCTAACCCTAACCCTAACACCCCTAACTTAAATATAATTAAAATAAATCTAAATGAAACTTACTATTAATAACTAAATAATTCCTTTTTAAAACTAAATACTTACCTGTAAAATAAACCCTAATAATTGTAGGGTTAGGTTAGGTGTTAGTGTAAGACAGGTTAGGTTTTATTTTACAGGTCAATTTGTATTTATTTTAGCTAGGTAGTTAGTAAATAGTTAATAACTATTTAGTAGCTATTCTACCTAATTAAAATAAATACAAACTTTCCTGTAAAATAAACCCTAAGATAGATACAATGTAACTATTAGTTATATTGTAGCTAGCTTAGGGTTTATTTTACAGGTAAGTATTTTAAATAGGAATTATTTAGTTATTAATAGTATTTTTTTATTTAGATTTATTTTAATTATATTTAAGTTAGGGGGTGTTAGGGTTAGGGTTAGACTTAGGTTTAGGGGTTAATAATATATATAGTGGCGGCGATGTTGGGGGCGGCAGATTAGGGGTTAATAAATGTATGTAGGTGGCAGCGATGTTAGGGGCGGGAGATTAGGGGTTAATAATATTTAACTAATGTTTGCAAGGCGGGAGTGTGGCGGTTTAGGGGTTAATATGTTTATTATAGTTGCGGCGATGTCGGGAGCAGCAGATTAGGGTTAATAATTTTTTTTAGTGTTTGCAATGCGGGAGGGCCTCAGTTTAGGAGTTAATAGGTAGTTTATGGGTGTTAGTCAGTGATGTGCAGTCACTAGAGGCAGGTGAGGCAGTGCTTCACCTCTCATATGGGCAAAAATATATTTTTTTTTATTGACTTTAAAAAAATAAATAAAAAAATTGTATTTTTTTTCCCCAGCATTTTTTTTTCTCACAGCTATATGTTGTGCAATGAAGAGGCACAAGCAGGTCTGCCCACCATTACACAACATGCTGCGCCATCTACTGGATGAAAGTGGTTAAGATCATTGCATGTCTCTCTCTTTCTCTCTCTCTCTAACCCTCTGAGTGTGATTGTGTCTCTTTCTTTCTCTCTCTCTCTCTAACCCTCTGTGTGTGATTGTGTCTCTCTTTCTCTAACCCTCTGTATGTGATTGAATCATTGTGTCTCTCTCTCTTTCTCTCTCTCTAACCCTCTGTGTGTGATTGTCTCTCTCTCTCTTTATTTCTCTCTCTCTAACCCTCTGTGTGTGATTGTGTGTCTCTCTCTCTTTCTCTCTCTAACCCTCTGTGTGTGATTGTGTCTCTCTCTCTTTCTCTCTCTCTAACCCTCTGTGTGTGATTGTGTCTCTCTCTCTTTCCTCTCTCTCTAAACCATCTGTGTGTGATTGTCTCTCTCTCTTTCTCTCTCTCTCTAAACCCTCTGTGTGTGATTGTGTCTCTCTCTCTTTCTCTCTAACCCCCTGTGTCTCTCTCCCCCGTCTGTCTCTCCCTCTCCCCCCGAATGCTTTTCTGTGTTTCTGTCTACCTTTTATTTATTTAATTAATGAATTGATAGTGCCACCTGATGGTGTGGCTTTATTTAAAGGGGTGAGGCCAAGCGCCCCACCATCTTTAAATTTCACCAGCCGCCACTGGATCAAGACATTTTTATATTTACTGCATAATGAAAGAATCTATAAGCATAATTTGCAGCATTAAAGTAAAAAGTATGTTTTAAACATATTTTAATGGGCATGGATTTCTAGATCTCATAATCAGAGCAAGCCTTGTGTTATCTGGCAAGAGTTTCTGTTACAATCCTTTTAGACTAAAATCAGATGTTTACTAAGTTGACCAGTTTTCCAAGACACCATTTAAAGGGACATGAAACCCATATCAATCCCATATGCAAATTTAAATAACTTTCCAATTTACATCTAATATCTATTTTTTTCATTCTTTTGATATCCTTTGTTGAAAATCATATCTAAATATGCTCAGTAGCTGCTGATTGGTGGCTGCACATAGATACCACATGTGATTGGCTCACCCATGTGCATTGCTATTTCTCCAACAAAGGATATGTAAAGAATGAAGGCGTATCCTAGCCACTGCCTCACCAGCCTCTGACGTCACTGCAAGTCACTGGTGTTAGTGTACTTTTTAGCACTGTAGTTATGAGTTTTATGCTACAGCTCTGTAGTGTAAAACTCATAACTACTGACTTTAGAATGCGTTACAAATCTTGACGGTATAGGCTGTACCACTCACTTTTTGGCCTCCCAGGACAAGCTTGTAATATCGGCGCTATGGAAGTCCCATTGAAAATAGACTGTACGCAAATTGCGTAAGTTGATTTGCGGTAAGGCCAAAAAAGTGTGCGGTGCCCCTAAATCTGCAAGACTCGTAATAGCAGCGGTAGTAAAAAAGCAGCGTTATGAGGCTTAACGCTGCTTTTTTACTCATAACGCAAGACTCGTAATCTAGCCGTTAGTTTTGCACTCATATTACAAGCTGAAGGAAAAAGTTTTCACTCAAGCAAAAGCCTTAGGCATGTTAATATCTATAGGTCACATAGATTTCTATGGGGCTCACTACAAAAGCCTTTTCTAGCTTTCGCTCGTGCACAAACTCAAAGGTGCGCTAAAGCTGAAAGTGTGATAAGAAATACTTGAAATAGCATTGTTTATGTGAATTATTTACAGTAAATATACAGTTAAACACTTTCATAAATATGATTATTGCATAAATAGGTTTCTCATATTTTCAGCTAGTTGGCACTTGGCTGTAAAGTTCTCCAATGCACTTATATATATGTATACATGTGTATTTATGTGTTTATATGTATATATGTCTGTATACATATACATATATACATATATAGATACATCAATACATATGTTCACACATATAAATATATATATACACACATACATATTTAGACATGAGTGTAACTGTACTGTACCATGTATTTTTTATGTGTTTTTGTCTCGCATAATAGTTAACCAGAGTTCTGAAGTCATGCTAATCCGACGCACAATTAATTCAAATACGCTTAAGCAATCGCGTTAACCTTCGACACGTAATACGTGTGCTATTTCAGATATGTGCAAAGAGCTGCTATAAATCTCTTAACGCTTGTGCGCAACAGTTAGTGCACCACTAATGTTCTAACCCATATTTTTTATATGTATGTGTAACACCCTTTCCTGACCTTCCCTGAGATGGGTGATAGTGTAATGCTGTCTACTTGTTTTGTGTATGAGAACTAAGCCTCCGCAGAGTGGGAGTAGGAGGGGGGTTGAAATCAGGTATATAAGGGATGCCTGTATGATGCAGTGCCTCCACCTATAGGGGACACCCTAGAATAATAGGGTGTGGGGTCCTATAAGATTTTAGTACAAAAAGAAAACAAGTAATAACCACACAAGAAATCTTCAAATAAAATGTTGCTTTGATTATTATAAATTGTTTAACCAATAACATACAGTGCAACAAATACAAATAATAATATTAATCACAATATCTTCTTATGACATCAGTATACCTTTTTTTTAACTCAGAAGTCCTTCATGAGCACATTAAATAATAACATAACTGTTGCTGTAAAATACTTTGAGGTGGTGCTGTACAATGCAATTTCATATACTAAATAGAATTTAGTTGAGGTAATTATCCTTTGCTGCTTGTGAACGTAGCTAGAGAGCGCTGCTTGTGATCGATGCAGTGCTCAAGAAAACTTCTCCTCAGAAATACTGAATAACATAAGTCTCTACCTTATTACTGAATTTCAGCAATCCACTTGCCTTATACTGCAAAGTCAGTCACTCTTTTACTACAAACAGCTGCAGAAATCTCACAGTTATGCCCTTATGTAATGTAGCTTTATAAATCCAGTCAGTGTATTTGTGCAAACTGTTCAGGCAGAATAACTTATAGGATATTCTCTGGGTTATCTCTTTAATATACATCACACTCAGTTACTTCCTATCCTTATGTAATGCAGCTGTGCAATCCATTTAGTGTATTTATGCAAACTGTTTAGGCAGAATAACTTATAGGATATTCTCTGGGTTATCTCTTTAATATACAACAACTCTGCAACACATCACACTCAGTTACTTCCTTATGTAATGCTGCTGTGCAATCCATTTAGTGTATTTATGCAAACTGTTTAGGCAGAATAACTTCTAGAATATTATCTGGGTTATCTCTTTAATATACAACAACTCTGCAGCACATCAGATATGACTAGTATATCTTTTCTCTTGCATTTAGTTAGCATGAAGTTATGGAGATCTTAAAACAGCAGATAATGGCTGACACTCACAGTACAAATAAAAGGTTCCAACTTCTGTCTTCAGCAGCCACATGTAGCAATGTCTGAACTGTCTCTGGAATCCATGCATTAGTCTGAATAACTTCTTTCAGCTTGGAAACAGCAACTTTCTTCCCCCATTTCAAAGTCTGTGCAAAGCTCCACACTTCTCTTAACACCTAAGAAAATCTCCTCAGCACTAACAACTCCTCCCCCTTCCCAGATGGCATTTCTCTTCCTCAATACAACTATTACAGCAGCCATCTTGGGTAAGGGCAAGGTCCTTACATACTCCCCCCC
The DNA here is from genome assembly GCF_027579735.1 of Bombina bombina. Taxonomy (NCBI): domain Eukaryota; kingdom Metazoa; phylum Chordata; class Amphibia; order Anura; family Bombinatoridae; genus Bombina; species Bombina bombina. The sequence goes on along the minus strand of NC_069500.1, from coordinate 427,494,221 downwards.
CCAAAAAAAAAACTTGCTGTCTCCAGCAAGGGCTACAAGAGCAACACATCAATACATTTTCTTTAGCAAGTCTACTAACAAAATCACATATTCATCATGAGTCAAATTATGGTTAGGGTATACACCTTTCAAAACACATCGTACAGCAGATGTTAGAGCAGGCAACAAGGGTTCAACATTATAACCAGGGTTTCCTAGTGTATCATATGTCAATTTCTTTGGGGGATGTCTTTTTCTTGCTGGTCTTTTCTCTCTATAGGGACTTCTACTATCATAATGTATAGGGTTTGGAGATTCCCTATCTGGTATAGGACTATTAGGGAAGGATGGCATATCAGGTTCAGAGGTTGGGGCAACAGAGGAGGCATGCTCATCATTATAGGTCTCTCTTTGCAATGGAGATCTCATTTCAGGGTCCGATTGAATTGATGAGTCTTCATGTGGGATACTATATTCATTATTAATTTGACATGCTTGGGCCTTGGTCCTCATGATATGTAGCATCATGCTGGAATTGAGGTATAGGCAACAAATGATTCCGATGCCATGTCTTCACAACACCATTTTCATCTGCTATCTGAAAAACTGGAAGACCTGGCAATTGTCTGACTATTCTATAGATACTATTCCTCCATCTAGGAGCTAACTTGTGCTTGCCTGGTATCCCTAAATTCCGTAAAAGGACACAGTCTCCTGGTTGCAAATCCTGATGTTTTATTCTCTTGTCATATCGTTGCTTATTAGCCTCATTTAATCGAGCAGTAGCTTATTCAGCCAACTTATAAGCTGTTTGTAAACTCTCCTGCAATCGCCTGACATACTGATAGTGACTCTTATGAGAAACTCCATCTGATGACACCCCTAACTGGAGATCTATAGGTAGTCTCGCTTCTCTCCCAAACATAAGGAAGTATGGTGAATAACCTGTGGAATCATGTCGGGTGCAGTTGTAGGCATGAACTAGTGCTTCTACTTGATGACTCCAAGTTCTCTTTTCAGACTCTGGCAGGGTCCCTAACATATTTAGCAAAGTTCTGTTAAACCTCTCAGGCAAAGCATCTCCTTCTGGATGATAGGGAGAAGTTCTTGTCTTCTTAATTCCCAAAACATTCATCATTTCTTTAATGAGGCGACTCTCAAAGTCTCTACCTTGATCAGAATGCAGTTTCTTAGGAAGACCATAATGAATGAAAAACCTTTCCCAAAGAACTCTAGCCACTGTACTAGCCTTCTGGTCCTTTGTTGGGAAGGCTTGAGCATAACGGGTATAGTGATCTGTTACAATAAGAACATTTCCAATGCCACGAGAATCTAGCTCAATGCACAAAAAATCCATGCAAACAAGATCCATGGGGCCTTCACTTTTCAGATGACCCATAGAGGCAGCTCGAGTTGGAAGAGTTTTCCTCTGTACACATCTAAAACATTTATGAATGTAGTCTTCTACATACTCTCTCATCTTTGGCCAATAACATCTATCCTGCAAGAGGCCAAACGTTTTTTCTATCCCAAGATGTCCGTGCTGATCATGCAAGGATGACAGAACAAGTTTTCTTAGTTTGGCAGGTAACACCAATTGTCTTCGATCTGGATGATTGTGGTATTTAACTACTAGAAACAGAAGTCCATCTTGAATTTGAAACTTATCCCACTCTCTATTTAGTGGACCAGACCATTCCCTAGGAATTCTCTTCAGTAAGTGTGGGCTATCAGTTTGAACAGCTTTTCGAAGTAGTCCAATTAAAGGATCTTGTTCCTGTGCATTTATTAATTCTTCAGGAGGTATTCAAGACCATCTGGCTAATTCCACTAAAGATGGTTTACAATAATATACAGGCAGAGCTTGTGGATGACATCCCAATGAATCTACTGCTCTCAAATCTCAAAAAAACAGAGGTTTCGTCTTTGAAGACACTGGTTTGGTAGAATGCTCTCACACCAAGTGAAGGAATTTCTTCCCATTGAGAATCACCTGTTTGTTCTGGTAGTCCTGGTCGTCGGGACATTGCATCAGCCCCTATATTCTTAGGCCCTGGCTTGTAATGTAACTTAAAAGTGTAATTTGGGGGGCGGAGCCAACTACGGAGCAATGAGGACGCTTGAGACCGGAGCTCCTCTGCTTCCATTACCCAAAATTTAATTTTAAAGCCTATTTATACCCTCAAATTTTTACCCATTTGGCACACAATATCCCCCTTTATCCCTACATCCTACCATCTGACACTTATCTGCAAACGGGACGTTTCCCACGATCTGAGACACCGGAGCTTTCTACCTGAGTCCTTCGCAACACCGGACTTTACTGGGATCGGATATAACCTACTCTATTTGCCCCCTGGCATATGGGAACAATCTCGACACCCTCCAGACCCCTGTAACGCTGCTACTTTTGCAAAGATCGAAGGAGATGGGACGTCACAAAAGCCCGCGAATGGCAGCCATTTTTACTTAACTCCCGTTCATACAGGGTGTCACGCGAAGCCTCTGGAGTAGCTGCGCTAACGCGCACATCCTTCTCACAAGCCCTATCCATATCACACCGGACAGTGGGACTTGATGTCTCTCCTCCCTCGACATTGCCTGGGGCTCCAGAGCGCAATCAAAAGGTAGCTGGGACAAGCTTGAGATTTACACCGGAGACAGATCCCGGCATCTACCTCCACGCTCCATACCTGCAACACTCAGTGAATACCGGACCCCAGCCCAGCAGAAGTCAGTGCATCCCTTCAACCTCTGACTTAGGTGACAGAACTGTGGGTGAGACCTCTATATTTTATGTTTAATCCCCTCTGTCAGTAATTGTGACTTGCGTCCTAGCCTTCTCTATTTGAGGATTGTACAACACTGCAGCAGCATATAACTGCTTACATTACCTTCTGACGGTACTAATCCCCCTCTGCAATACAGCTTATTGATCTAGTGGGCCACAATCAAAACACTCAGAAATTCTATTTGCAGCCACAGCCTCTTACAGAATTATTGAGGCCACCTCACGACTCTTCCTCCCAATATAGTCTGCAGAATTTGTATCATACCCAGGTCACTTGCTACCATTGTGGAGCCTCATCCTAGAGAGGACAATCTATACAGGAGCAACATCTCTACTCCCCTGGACGCCCCCCTCTCCCCCCTTTCCCGCGCCCACCCCTAGGGCGCGGGTCATATCCTCTCTCCTTTTACCGGTCTCGCCCAGAGGTGGTACATCCCCAGGAGAGGGGGAATCGCTCACCTTTCCTACAGACCTGCAGTGAACTACTGAACCTCCCTATCTACACCCTGATATAGGAAAATGATGGGCTAGAGCACCTGGCTTTGGAGGGGCGGGGGTAACATCCCCCCAAAATTCATCTATCACTGATTCAGCAACTTCAAGCCTGCACCTTTAAATTCTACTCTCTGGATAGCCTCCCACCTATGACATGGCTCAGTCTATCAAAAGAAAACCAAAGCACCAGGAAAATCCTAAGAGGACTCTCACGGATCACTTCCATAGTAAAACCTTCTCAGATCCTGAGTTCTCAGGAGAGGATTCCAGAGATTCAGCAGCTCCAGGGGCAGATAATTCTAGACCTGAGGTAACTCGCAAAGATAAAACCACACTCTCTCAATCAACTTTTCTAGAATCCATCAGAATCTTAACTGATAAGATGGACACTCACTATTCATCCCTAAGGCAGGAGCTCCGTCACTCAGTTGGCGAACTGAAACGCGAGATCTCTTCTCTGGGAGAGAGAACTGAAATCCTTGAGAGGAAACATGAAGATTTGGCGACTGATCATGCCAACCTCTTAGCTTACTCTCAATCACTAGCAGAACAAATGTCCGATCTCGAATCCAAGTTGGCAGATAATGAAGACAGATCCCGCCGCAACAACCTCAGGATCCGCGGAATTCCGGAAGATGTCTCTACATCAAACCTCCAACAATACTTGGTTACATTGTTTAAGATCATCCTTGACTCCACCACAGATCAAGATCTCCTAATGGACAGAGCACACAGGTCCACACGCCCCCGTAACTCCATACCTGACACTCCCAGAGACGTCATTGTACGCCTACACTACTACACCACTAAAGAGAAGATCATGAGAGCCTCCTTCACTAACAGACCCCTTAAGGAACCATACAACAAGTTACAGATCTTCCCTGACCTATCTCCATACACACTAAACAAAAGAAGGACTTTCCATCAGTTCACCCTGGCTCTCAGACAAAACAAGATCAAATACAGGTGGGGATTCCCTGTGAAGTTACATGTTCAATACCAAGATTCATCTCACACAGTCTCCTCCTTAGAACAAGGCATGAAACTCCTCACCACCTGGGAACTCATTAGCCCCCCTGGACTACCCCCCAGGAAAAAAGGAAAAACAGGTGATCTGGACCCCTCAGCCTCTGAATGGCACTCCAGAGCCTCTACTCCACTACTTCAAGACCTGGGCTGACCCTTATGTCCTATCTGAAGTTACTTGTTGCACTAATATACCTTTTCCTGCCCCTTTGAAAGACTGTTTCTTTCCATTTTCCTATTGGACTTACCTCCAGGGGTTATTTTGGGATTGGGGGTGTACATACGGGTACACATCTTACTCTTTTTTCACCCCCCTATCCTAGGTCTCCCTACCTGGACGCTTATTATGAACATTCGACGGACAGGTAAGCCTAGAGCCCACACACGGGTACATATCTTACTCTACTCTTGGCTCACGGCTCCTTATTTTCCTACACAGTTCTGATAAAGTCTTATTATGACAAGTTTATATATCGCAAGTTTACTTGTGATTTGTTAAATGTCCGAAATGTTATTTATCTTGCTGATTTTGCTCATTAAGTTATTGCATTCAGTCTTTGTTCTTTCTAAAGGAAATTTGGGATTCAATGTATACAAACTTAACACAGGTATTATTGGTCTAATATTATTAGCTCACCCTTCTCTTAGTATCCTTTTGTCCTTTATTCTCCTCTATCACCATTGCACTTAGCTAACTAAAAAGTTGTTATCAGAATTTATGCTCTAGGTTAAATGTCCAGGTCAACAAGGCCATATTTACTCTCTCTTATAAGTTTTCTATACCACCCTCAAGCTCTTATTACTTGTGATTTGTTAAATGCCCGAAATGTTATTTATCTTGTTGATTTTGCTCATTAAGTTATTGCATTCAGTCCTTGATCTCTCTAAAGGAAATTTAGGATTCAATGTATACAAACTTAACACAGGTATTATTGGTCTAATATTATTAGCTCACCCTTCTCTTAGTATCCTTTTGTCCTTTATTCTCCTCTATCACCATTGCACTTAGCTAACTAAAAAGTTGTTATCAGAATTTATGCTCTAGGTTAAATGTCCAGGTAAACAAGGCCATGTTTACTCTCTCTTATAAGTTTTCTATACCACCCTCAAGCTCTTATTCTCATATCCACAACTGTCATGATACCTCCATTAACCTTCATGTTCTTTTTACATTTACCTCCATCCAACTCCTCTTCCTCCCTTACTACTTATCCTCTCACCACATACGCTAAATCATACCTTTCTATACAGGATAGTCCTTATACAAATATCTACTTATCCAGTTCTTAATATTCTACACATCATCACCCTCTACTGAATCATCTCACCCACCTCTCCATCCAACATTGGGGGGCTCTACCCCCGCTTCCTCTCGGCCCTCCCTCCCACGCCTCCTTCTTACCTCCTACTCGAACACTGCCACTATTTCTACCCCTTTCTACAGGATTGCACTTTTTTTCTCTTCTCCTATTTCCTCCCATCTACCTCCCTCCCCCAATACTTATTCCACCATTTGTCCCCACCTCTCACTTCCACGACTTACAGCTCCGTCTACCCGTCCTCATATTAACCCCCCACTGAATATACATTCAAGGCTCCGCCCCCCCCCCCCTTCCTCAATCCCCCCCTCTCCCTTCACCATATACTCCTCTATTTACGATAGCTCAACTCAAGGCCTCTTAACATATCTCCTCACCCCTTCCTACCCATATCCCTTTCCTCCTTTTATACAAAGCGGCTCTGGCCCGCTGTTTCCCTTTTCCCGAAATATATGTCTTTATAAGTGAAGTTAACTCTTGCTCCCTATCTCTATAATTGGTACTCATTATCATGCTGAGTACCAATATCATCTTTAAACACAGACTCAATATCTAAACCTGTATTTACAAAGCGTTACTTCCAGAAAAGAGACCCATTTACCGTATAGACTTGCTTTCATCCTTATTTCCATGTTTCTTATTCACTCTTTCTTTTTTTGTTATATAAAAGTATGCAATATTTGACATTTAATTGTATTATTCAATGACATTACATTGTACCTCCAATTTAAAAAAAAAAAAAAAAAAGTGTAATTTGATAGTGCAGCCAACCACCGATGACCGGTTGCATCCAACTTTGCTGTAGTCAAGATGTAGGTAAGTGGATTATTATCTGTTCGAACTTCAAATTCTACTCCATAAAGGTAATCGTGGAGTTTATCCACTACTGCCCATTTCAGAGCCAAGAACTCAAGCTTGTGGACTGGATAATTCTGTTCACTCTTAGACAAACTCCTACTTAGATAAACAACAGGTCTCAACCCTCCAGGGTACTCTTGGTGTAAAACTGCCCCCAAACCCACATAGCTAGCATCTATATGTAGCACATAAGGTTTCTCGGGATCTGCATAGGCCAAGACAGGTGCCTCAGTTAAATTTTTCTTTAAATTCTCAAACGCTTTGGAGCACTCTCATGTCCACCGAGTTCCCAAAGGAGTTTTTGCATTTAGTGGCTTTTTAGGATCATCTTCACTATGTTTCAGCAAGTCGTTTAGGGGTCGAACTAACTGGGAGTATCCTTTCACAAATCTTCGATAGTATCCACAAAATCAAAGAAATGATCGAAGTTCACCAATGTTGCTAGGTTGTGGCCATGCGGTTACTGCTTCCACCTTAGCAGGGTCTGTAGACACCCCTTCTGCCGAGACCACATGACCTACATAGGTCACAGATGATTGCCCAAATCTACATTTCTCCGGACTTAACTTTAGGCCTTCTTCGTGAAGACGATCCAATACTTTCAGCAACCTTGTCTCATGTTCTTCCAAAGTACTACCGAATACAATAAGGTCATCTAGATAGACAAGACACTCACGTCCATTCATATCTCCCACAGTACGTTCCATTAGCCTTTGGAATGTGGCTGGAGCTCCACAGATCCCTTGTGGCATCCGTGTAAACTGATAGAATCCTAGTGGACAAATAAAAGCTGTCTTCTCTTGGTCTTCTTCAGTCATCCCTACCTGAAAATAGCCGGATCTAAGATCCAGAACACTGAACCAGCGGCTGCCATTAAGACAATGTAAAATCTCTTCAATTCGAGGTAGGTCATATTGGTCAGGTATAGTTCTTCGATTGAGAGTCCGATAGTCAATGCACAAACGTATAGACCCATTCTTCTTTCTAACCACTACAATGGGTGAAGCCCATGGACTGCGAGAAGGAACAATTATTCCAGCTTTTTCCAACTAAGCCAAAACAGCACGAACATCCTCAACATCACGAGGAGGCAATCTCCTAGAGCGTTCCCTAAAAGGGGCAGAATCTGTTAGGCGAATGGTAAGAAGCATATGTTTTGAACGTCCTACATCCATTTCTGCGGCAGAAAAAACTCCTGCACGGGCCTTCATAGCCTTCTGCAACCGCTCACATGCCTCCTTAGGCATTGTAGATCCTTCAAAGTTAAATTGTAGTTTTTCTGTTTCTGTTTTTGAGAGAGAGAAACATTTACGAATAGCCAATGATGAGTCTACTACTGGATAAAGATATCCCAAAGTCTGATTAAAATCAATACCAACAGGGTATGGGGCCAAATTTTGGACCTTAACACTTAGCCACTGTGGTGGAGGCCCATCCTTTCTTCTGTGTAAGATTTCAGGTACCAAAATCCAACCCTGCTTGGTTGCTTCTTCATCTGGTGTTTCAAGAATAAAACAGTCCTCTTTGGGTCTGCCATCAGGGTACACCACCAAACATTTTAACTCTTTCATCCCTCCTGGGGAAATATAAGTCACTCCGGCAGAAAGGTTGTAGCACTGGCCAGCATATTGTCTCAAAGATATCTTTTCAACCTCCTGACGTAAAGTTGGGTGTAATGACTTGTCTATGTCTTGCCCCCCAACCTCCATCATGAATTTCCGTAGCAAAGATTGTACATATTTTGTGTTGGTCCCTAGAATTATAGGGGCTTCGGAGTCTTTGCAGGTTTCTGGGCAGATTAAAGCCTTCACTTTCATGGGGTATATCATAATAGTATGTAACTGGACTATACTAATGACTACAGTGACAACTCCATCAACAGCACATCTATTTCCACCCACACCTCTTAAATCAATTTGAGAGGGAGGCTTGATTTTAAGATGTTTAAGGTAAGTATCATAAAAACTACGATAGATTATGGTGCACTGAGATCCAGTGTCCAACAGCGCCTGTGTAGAAATGTTACAAACTTTTACTCCAATAAAAGCCCTTGGCCCAGCTACATCATCTTCAGATAAATCAAAGGAAATATCAGTCATTCCCTTCTTCTGAGGGACTGTAAGGCTTCCCAAAAAATAACCAGCATATGAATGTATTTTGCTGGGGCAATCCTTTGAGAAATGGCCTATCTCTCCACAAGTGAAACAACTCCCCTAATCTGCCGCCCCCAACATTGCCGCCACTATACTAAATGTATTAACCCCTAAACCTAAGTCTAACCCTAACCCTAACACCCCTAACTTAAATATAATTAAAATAAATCTAAATGAAACTTACTATTAATAACTAAATAATTCCTTTTTAAAACTAAATACTTACCTGTAAAATAAACCCTAATAATTGTAGGGTTAGGTTAGGTGTTAGTGTAAGACAGGTTAGGTTTTATTTTACAGGTCAATTTGTATTTATTTTAGCTAGGTAGTTAGTAAATAGTTAATAACTATTTAGTAGCTATTCTACCTAATTAAAATAAATACAAACTTTCCTGTAAAATAAACCCTAAGATAGATACAATGTAACTATTAGTTATATTGTAGCTAGCTTAGGGTTTATTTTACAGGTAAGTATTTTAAATAGGAATTATTTAGTTATTAATAGTATTTTTTTATTTAGATTTATTTTAATTATATTTAAGTTAGGGGGTGTTAGGGTTAGGGTTAGACTTAGGTTTAGGGGTTAATAATATATATAGTGGCGGCGATGTTGGGGGCGGCAGATTAGGGGTTAATAAATGTATGTAGGTGGCAGCGATGTTAGGGGCGGGAGATTAGGGGTTAATAATATTTAACTAATGTTTGCAAGGCGGGAGTGTGGCGGTTTAGGGGTTAATATGTTTATTATAGTTGCGGCGATGTCGGGAGCAGCAGATTAGGGTTAATAATTTTTTTTAGTGTTTGCAATGCGGGAGGGCCTCAGTTTAGGAGTTAATAGGTAGTTTATGGGTGTTAGTCAGTGATGTGCAGTCACTAGAGGCAGGTGAGGCAGTGCTTCACCTCTCATATGGGCAAAAATATATTTTTTTTTATTGACTTTAAAAAAATAAATAAAAAAATTGTATTTTTTTTCCCCAGCATTTTTTTTTCTCACAGCTATATGTTGTGCAATGAAGAGGCACAAGCAGGTCTGCCCACCATTACACAACATGCTGCGCCATCTACTGGATGAAAGTGGTTAAGATCATTGCATGTCTCTCTCTTTCTCTCTCTCTCTAACCTTCTGAGTGTGATTGTGTCTCTTTCTTTCTCTCTCTCTCACTCTAACCCTCTGTGTGTGATTGTGTCTCTCTTTCTCTAACCCTCTGTATGTGATTGAATCATTGTGTCTCTCTCTCTTTCTCTCTCTCTAACCCTCTGTGTGTGATTGTCTCTCTCTCTCTCTTTATTTCTCTCTCTCTAACCCTCTGTGTGTGATTGTGTGTCTCTCTCTCTTTCTCTCTCTAACCCTCTGTGTGTGATTGTGTCACTCTCTCTTTCTCTCTCTCTAACCCTCTGTGTGTGATTGTGTCTCTCTCTCTTTCCTCTCTCTCTAAACCATCTGTGTGTGATTGTCTCTCTCTCTTTCTCTCTCTCTCTAAACCCTCTGTGTGTGATTGTGTCTCTCTCTCTTTCTCTCTAACCCCCTGTGTCTCTCTCCCCCGTCTGTCTCTCCCTCTCCCCCCGAATGCTTTTCTGTGTTTCTGTCTACCTTTTATTTATTTAATTAATGAATTGATAGTGCCACCTGATGGTGTGGCTTTATTTAAAGGGGTGAGGCCAAGCGCCCCACCATCTTTAAATTTCACCAGCCGCCACTGGATCAAGACATTTTTATATTTACTGCATAATGAAAGAATCTATAAGCATAATTTGCAGCATTAAAGTAAAAAGTATGTTTTAAACATATTTTAATGGGCATGGATTTCTAGATCTCATAATCAGAGCAAGCCTTGTGTTATCTGGCAAGAGTTTCTGTTACAATCCTTTTAGACTAAAATCAGATGTTTACTAAGTTGACCAGTTTTCCAAGACACCATTTAAAGGGACATGAAACCCATATCAATCCCATATGCAAATTTAAATAACTTTCCAATTTACATCTAATATCTATTTTTTTCATTCTTTTGATATCCTTTGTTGAAAATCATATCTAAATATGCTCAGTAGCTGCTGATTGGTGGCTGCACATAGATACCACATGTGATTGGCTCACCCATGTGCATTGCTATTTCTCCAACAAAGGATATGTAAAGAATGAAGGCGTATCCTAGCCACTGCCTCACCAGCCTCTGACGTCACTGCACGTCACTGGTGTTAGTGTACTTTTTAGCACTGTAGTTATGAGTTTTATGCTACAGCTCTGTAGTGTAAAACTCATAACTACTGACTTTAGAATGCGTTACAAATCTTGACGGTATAGGCTGTACCACTCACTTTTTGGCCTCCCAGGACAAGCTTGTAATATCGGCGCTATGGAAGTCCCATTGAAAATAGACTGTACGCAAATTGCGTAAGTTGATTTGCGGTAAGGCCAAAAAAGTGTGCGGTGCCCCTAAATCTGCAAGACTCGTAATAGCAGCGGTAGTAAAAAAGCAGCGTTATGAGGCTTAACGCTGCTTTTTTACTCATAACGCAAGACTCGTAATCTAGCCGTTAGTTTTGCACTCATATTACAAGCTGAAGGAAAAAGTTTTCACTCAAGCAAAAGCCTTAGGCATGTTAATATCTATAGGTCACATAGATTTCTATGGGGCTCACTACAAAAGCCTTTTCTAGCTTTCGCTCGTGCACAAACTCAAAGGTGCGCTAAAGCTGAAAGTGTGATAAGAAATACTTGAAATAGCATTGTTTATGTGAATTATTTACAGTAAATATACAGTTAAACACTTTCATAAATATGATTATTGCATAAATAGGTTTCTCATATTTTCAGCTAGTTGGCACTTGGCTGTAAAGTTCTCCAATGCACTTATATATATGTATACATGTGTATTTATGTGTTTATATGTATATATGTCTGTATACATATACATATATACATATATAGATACATCAATACATATGTTCACACATATAAATATATATATACACACATACATATTTAGACATGAGTGTAACTGTACTGTACCATGTATTTTTTATGTGTTTTTGTCTCGCATAATAGTTAACCAGAGTTCTGAAGTCATGCTAATCCGACGCACATTAAATTCAAATACGCTTAAGCAATCGCGTTAACCTTCGACACGTAATACGTGTGCTATTTCAGATATGTGCAAAGAGCTGCTATAAATCTCTTAACGCTTGTGCGCAACAGTTAGTGCACCACTAATGTTCTAACCCATATTTTTTATATGTATGTGTAACACCCTTTCCTGACCTTCCCTGAGATGGGTGATAGTGTAATGCTGTCTACTTGTTTTGTGTATGAGAACTAAGCCTCCGCAGAGTGGGAGTAGGAGGGGGGTTGAAATCAGGTATATAAGGGATGCCTGTATGATGCAGTGCCTCCACCTATAGGGGACACCCTAGAATAATAGGGTGTGGGGTCCTATAAGATTTTAGTACAAAAAGAAAACAAGTAATAACCACACAAGAAATCTTCAAATAAAATGTTGCTTTGATTATTATAAATTGTTTAACCAATAACATACAGTGCAACAAATACAAATAATAATATTAATCACAATATCTTCTTATGACATCAGTATACCTTTTTTTTAACTCAGAAGTCCTTCATGAGCTCATGAAATAATAACATAACTGTTGCTGTAAAATACTTTGAGGTGGTGCTGTACAATGCAATTTCATATACTAAATAGAATTTAGTTGAGGTAATTATCCTTTGCTGCTTGTGAACGAAGCTAGAGAGCGCTGCTTGTGATCGATGCAGTGCTCAAGAAAACTTCTCCTCAGAAATACTGAATAACATAAGTCTCTACCTTATTACTGAATTTCAGCAATCCACTTGCCTTATACTGCAAAGTCAGTCACTCTTTTACTACAAACAGCTGCAGAAATCTCACAGTTATGCCCTTATGTAATGTAGCTTTATAAATCCAGTCAGTGTATTTGTGCAAACTGTTCAGGCAGAATAACTTATAGGATATTCTCTGGGTTATCTCTTTAATATACATCACACTCAGTTACTTCCTATCCTTATGTAATGCAGCTGTGCAATCCATTTAGTGTATTTATGCAAACTGTTTAGGCAGAATAACTTATAGGATATTCTCTGGGTTATCTCTTTAATATACAACAACTCTGCAACACATCACACTCAGTTACTTCCTTATGTAATGCTGCTGTGCAATCCATTTAGTGTATTTATGCAAACTGTTTAGGCAGAATAACTTCTAGAATATTATCTGGGTTATCTCTTTAATATACAACAACTCTGCAGCACATCAGATATGACTAGTATATCTTTTCTCTTGCATTTAGTTAGCATGAAGTTATGGAGATCTTAAAACAGCAGATAATGGCTGACACTCACAGTACAAATAAAAGGTTCCAACTTCTGTCTTCAGCAGCCACATGTAGCAATGTCTGAACTGTCTCTGGAATCCATGCATTAGTCTGAATAACTTCTTTCAGCTTGGAAACAGCAACTTTCTTCCCCCATTTCAAAGTCTGTGCAAAGCTCCACACTTCTCTTAACACCTAAGAAAATCTCCTCAGCATTAACAACTCCTCCCCCTTCCCAGATGGCATTTCTCTTCCTCAATACAACTATTACAGCAGCCATCTTGGGTAAGGGCAAGGTCCTTACATACTCCCCCCCAAAAAAAAAACTTGCTGTCCCCAGCAAGGGCTACAAGAGCAACACATCAATACATTTTCTTTAGCAAGTCTACTAACAAAATCACATATTCATCATGAGTCAAATTATGGTTAGGGTATACACCTTTCAAAACACATCGTACAGCAGATGTTAGAGCAGGCAACAAGGGTTCAACATTATAACCAGGGTTTCCTAGTGTATCATATGTCAATTTCTTTGGGGGATGTCTTTTTCTTGCTGGTCTTTTCTCTCTATAGGGACTTCTACTATCATAATGTATAGGGTTTGGAGATTCCCTATCTGGTATAGGACTATTAGGGAAGGATGGCATATCAGGTTCAGAGGTTGGGGCAACAGAGGAGGCATGCTCATCATTATAGGTCTCTCTTTGCAATAGAGATCTCATTTCAGGGTCCGATTGAATTGATGAGTCTTCATGTGGGATACTATATTCATTATTAATTTGACATGCTTGGGCCTTGGTCCTCATGATATGTAGCATCATGCTGGAATTGAGGTATAGGCAACAAATGATTCCGATGCCATGTCTTCACAACACCATTTTCATCTGCTATCTGAAAAACTGGAAGACCTGGCAATTGTCTGACTATTCTATAGATACTATTCCTCCATCTAGGAGCTAACTTGTGCTTGCCTGGTATCCCTAAATTCCGTAAAAGGACACAGTCTCCTGGTTGCAAATCCTGATGTTTTATTCTCTTGTCATATCGTTGCTTATTAGCCTCATTTAATCGAGCAGTAGCTTATTCAGCCAAATTATAAGCTGTTTGTAAACTCTCCTGCAATCGCCTGACATACTGATAGTGACTCTTATGAGAAACTCCATCTGATGACACCCCTAACTGGAGATCTATAGGTAGTCTCGCTTCTCTCCCAAACATAAGGAAGTATGGTGAATAACCTGTGGAATCATGTCGGGTGCAGTTGTAGGCATGAACTAGTGCTTCTACTTGATGACTCCAAGTTCTCTTTTCAGACTCTGGCAGGGTCCCTAACATATTTAGCAAAGTTCTGTTAAACCTCTCAGGCAAAGCATCTCCTTCTTGATGATAGGGAGAAGTTCTTGTCTTCTTAATTCCCAAAACATTCATCATTTCTTTAATGAGGCGACTCTCAAAGTCTCTACCTTGATCAGAATGCAGTTTCTTAGGAAGACCATAATGAATGAAAAACCTTTCCCAAAGAACTCTAGCCACTGTACTAGCCTTCTGGTCCTTTGTTGGGAAGGCTTGAGCATAACGGGTATAGTGATCTGTTACAATAAGAACATTTCCAATGCCACGAGAATCTAGCTCAATGCACAAAAAATCCATGCAAACAAGATCCATGGGGCCTTCACTTTTCAGATGACCCATAGAGGCAGCTCGAGTTGGAAGAGTTTTCCTCTGTACACATCTAAAACATTTATGAATGTAGTCTTCTACATACTCTCTCATCTTTGGCCAATAACATCTATCCTGCAAGAGGCCAAACGTTTTTTCTATCCCAAGATGTCCGTGCTGATCATGCAAGGATGACAGAACAAGTTTTCTTAGTTTGGCAGGTAACACCAATTGTCTTCGATCTGGATGATTGTGGTATTTAACTACTCGAAACAGAAGTCCATCTTGAATTTGAAACTTATCCCACTCTCTATTTAGTGGACCAGACCATTCCCTAGGAATTCTCTTCAGTAAGTGTGGGCTATCAGTTTGAACAGCTTTTCGAAGTAGTCCAATTAAAGGATCTTGTTCCTGTGCATTTATTAATTCTTCAGGAGGTATTCGAGACCATCTGGCTAATTCCACTAAAGATGGTTTACAATAATATACAGGCAGAGCTTGTGGATGACATCCCAATGAATCTACTGCTCTCAAATCTCAAAAAAACAGAGGTTTCGTCTTTGAAGACACTGGTTTGGTAGAATGCTCTCACACCAAGTGAAGGAATTTCTTCCCATTGAGAATCACCTGTTTGTTCTGGTAGTCCTGGTCGTCGGGACATTGCATCAGCCCCTATATTCTTAGGCCCTGGCTTGTAATGTAACTTAAAAGTGTAATTTGATAGTGCAGCCAACCACCGATAACCGGTTGCATCCAACTTTGCTGTAGTCAAGATGTAGGTAAGTGGATTATTATCTGTTCAAACTTCAAATTCTACTCCATAAAGGTAATCGTGGAGTTTATCCACTACTGCCCATTTCAGAGCCAAGAACTCAAGCTTGTGGACTGGATAATTCTGTTCACTCTTAGACAAACTCCTACTTAGATAAACAACAGGTCTCAACCCTCCAGGGTACTCTTGGTGTAAAACTGCCCCCAAACCCACATAGCTAGCATCTATATGTAGCACATAAGGTTTCTCGGGATCTGCATAGGCCAAGACAGGTGCCTCAGTTAAATTTTTCTTTAAATTCTCAAACGCTTTGGAGCACTCTCATGTCCACCGAGTTCCCAAAGGAGTTTTTGCATTTAGTGGCTTTTTAGGATCATCTTCACTATGTTTCAGCAAGTCGTTTAGGGGTCGAACTAACTGGGAGTATCCTTTCACAAATCTTCGATAGTATCCACAAAATCAAAGAAATGATCGAAGTTCACCAATGTTGCTAGGTTGTGGCCATGCGGTTACTGCTTCCACCTTAGCAGGGTCTGTAGACACCCCTTCTGCCGAGACCACATGACCTACATAGGTCACAGATGATTGCCCAAATCTACATTTCTCCGGACTTAACTTTAGGCCTTCTTCGTGAAGACGATCCAATACTTTCAGCAACCTTGTCTCATGTTCTTCCAAAGTACTACCGAATACAATAAGGTCATCTAGATAGACAAGACACTCACGTCCATTCATATCTCCCACAGTACGTTCCATTAGCCTTTGGAATGTGGCTGGAGCTCCACAGATCCCTTGTGGCATCCGTGTAAACTGATAGAATCCTAGTGGACAAATAAAAGCTGTCTTCTCTTGGTCTTCTTCAGTCATCCCTACCTGAAAATAGCCGGATCTAAGATCCAGAACACTGAACCAGCGGCTGCCATTAAGACAATGTAAAATCTCTTCAATTCAAGGTAGGTCATATTGGTCAGGTATAGTTCTTCGATTGAGAGTCCGATAGTCAATGCACAAACGTATAGACCCATTCTTCTTTCTAACCACTACAATGGGTGAAGCCCATGGACTGCGAGAAGGAACAATTATTCCAGCTTTTTCCAACTAAGCCAAAACAGCACGAACATCCTCAACATCACGAGGAGGCAATCTCCTAGAGCGTTCCCTAAAAGGGGCAGAATCTGTTAGGCGAATGGTAAGAAGCATATGTTTTGAACGTCCTACATCCATTTCTGCGGCAGAAAAAAACTCCTGCACGGGCCTTCATAGCCTTCTGCAACCGCTCACATGCCTCCTTAGGCATTGTAGATCCTTCAAAGTTAAATTGTAGTTTTTCTGTTTCTGTTTTTGAGAGAGAGAAACATTTACGAATAGCCAATGATGAGTCTACTACTGGATAAAGATATCCCAAAGTCTGATTAAAATCAATACCAACAGGGTATGGGGCCAAATTTTGGACCTTAACACTTAGCCACTGTGGTGGAGGCCCATCCTTTCTTCTGTGTAAGATTTCAGGTACCAAAATCCAACCCTGCTTGGTTGCTTCTTCATCTGGTGTTTCAAGAATAAAACAGTCCTCTTTGGGTCTGCCATCAGGGTACACCACCAAACATTTTAACTCTTTCATCCCTCCTGGGGAAATGTAAGTCACTCCGGCAGAAAGGTTGTAGCACTGACCAGCATATTGTCTCAAAGATATCTTTTCAACCTCCTGGGTGTAATGACTTGTCTATGTCTTGCCCCCCAACCTCCATCATGAATTTCCGTAGCAAAGATTGTACATATTTTGTGTTGGTCCCTAGAATTATAGGGGCTTCGGAGTCTTTGCAGGTTTCTGGGCAGATTAAAGCCTTCACTTTCATGGGGTATATCATACTAGTATGTAACTGGACTATACTAATGACTACAGTGACAACTCCATCAACAGCACATCTATTTCCACCCACACCTCTTAAATCAATTTGAGAGGGAGGCTTGATTTTAAGATGTTTAAAGTAAGTATCATAAAAACTACGATAGATTATGGTGCACTGAGATCCAGTGTCCAACAGCGCCTGTGTAGAAATGTTACAAACTTTTACTCCAATAAAAGCCCTTGGCCCAGCTACATCATCTTCAGATAAATCAAAGGAAATATCAGTCATTCCCTTCTTCTGAGGGACTGTAAGGCTTCCCAAAAAATAACCAGCATATGAATGTATTTTGCTGGGGCAATCCTTTGAGAAATGGCCTATCTCTCCACAAGTGAAACAACTCCCCTAATCTGCCGCCCCCAACATCGCCGCCACTATACTAAATGTATTAACCCCTAAACCTAAGTCTAACCCTAACCCTAACACCCCTAACTTAAATATAATTAAAATAAATCTAAATGAAACTTACTATTAATAACTAAATAATTCCTTTTTAAAACTAAATACTTACCTGTAAAATAAACCCTAATAATTGTAGGGTTAGGTTAGGTGTTAGTGTAAGACAGGTTAGGTTTTATTTTACAGGTCAATTTGTATTTATTTTAGCTAGGTAGTTAGTAAATAGTTAATAACTATTTAGTAGCTATTCTACCTAATTAAAATAAATACAAACTTTCCTGTAAAATAAACCCTAAGATAGATACAATGTAACTATTAGTTATATTGTAGCTAGCTTAGGGTTTATTTTACAGGTAAGTATTTTAAATAGGAATTATTTAGTTATTAATAGTATTTTTTTATTTAGATTTATTTTAATTATATTTAAGTTAGGGGGTGTTAGGGTTAGGGTTAGACTTAGGTTTAGGGGTTAATAATATATATAGTGGCGGCGATGTTGGGGGCGGCAGATTAGGGGTTAATAAATGTATGTAGGTGGCAGCGATGTTAGGGGCGGGAGATTAGGGGTTAATAATATTTAACTAATGTTTGCAAGGCGGGAGTGCGGCGGTTTAGGGGTTAATATGTTTATTATAGTTGCGGCGATGTCGGGAGCAGCAGATTAGGGTTAATAATTTTTTTTTAGTGTTTGCAATGCGGGAGGGCCTCAGTTTAGGAGTTAATAGGTAGTTTATAGATGTTAGTGTACTTTTTAGCACTTTAGTTATGAGTTTTATGCTACAGCTCTGTAGTGTAAAACTCATAACTACTGACTTTAGAATGCGTTACAAATCTTGACGGTATAGGCTGTACCACTCACTTTTTGGCCTCCCAGGACAAGCTTGTAATATCGGCGCTATGGAAGTCCCATTGAAAATAGACTATACGCAAATTGCGTAAGTTGATTTGCGGTAAGGCCAAAAAAGTGTGCGGTGCCCCTAAATCTGCAAGACTCGTAATAGCAGTGGTAGTAAAAAAGCAGCGTTATGAGGCTTAACGCTGCTTTTTTACTCATAACGCAAGACTCGTAATCTAGCCGTTAGTTTTGCACTCATATTACAAGCTGAAGGAAAAAGTTTTCACTCAAGCAAAAGCCTTAGGCATGTTAATATCTATAGGTCACATAGATTTCTATGGGGCTCACTCCAAAAGCCTTTTCTAGCTTTCGCTCGTGCACAAACTCAAAGGTGCGCTAAAGCTGAAGGTGTGATAAGAAATACTTGAAATAGCATTGTTTATGTGAATTATTTACAGTAAATATACAGTTAAACACTTTCATAAATATGATTATTGCATAAATAGGTTTCTCATATTTTCAGCTAGTTGGCACTTGGCTGTAAAGTTCTCCAATGCACTTATATATATGTATACATGTGTATTTATGTGTTTATATGTATATATGTCTGTATACATATACATATATACATATATAGATACATCAATACATATGTTCACACATATAAATATATATATACACACATACATATTTAGACATGAGTGTAACTGTACTGTACCATGTATTTTTTATGTGTTTTTGTCTCGCATAATAGTTAACCAGAGTTCTGAAGTCATGCTAATCCGACGCACATTAAATTCAATCGCGTTAACCTTCGACTCGTAATACGTGTGCTATTTCAGATATGTGCAAAGAGCTGCTATAAATCTCTTAACGCTTGTGCGCAACAGTTAGTGCACCACTAATGTTCTAACCCATATTTTTTATATGTATGTGTAACACCCTTTCGTGACCTTCCCTGAGATGGGTGATAGTGTAATGCTGTCTACCTGTTTCGTGTATGAGAACTAAGCCTCCGCAGAGTGGGAGTAGGAGGGGGGTTGAAATCAGGTATATAAGGGATGCCTGTATGATGCAGTGCCTCCACCTATAGGGGACACCCTAGAATAATAGGGTGTGGGGTCCTATAAGATTTTAGTACAAAAAGAAAACAAGTAATAACCACACAAGAAATCTTCAAATAAAATGTTGCTTTGATTATTATAAAGTGTTTAACCAATAACATACAGTGCAACAAATACAAATAATAATATTAATCACAATATCTTCTTATGACATCAGTATACCTTTTTTTTAACTCAGAAGTCCTTCATGAGCTCATGAAATAATAACATAACTGTTGCTGTAAAATACTTTGAGGTGGTGCTGTACAATGCAATTTCATATACTAAATAGAATTTAGTTGAGGTAATTATCCTTTGCTGCTTGTGAACGAAGCTAGAGAGCGCTGCTTGTGATCGATGCAGTGCTCAAGAAAACTTCTCCTCAGAAATACTGAATAACATAAGTCTCTACCTTATTACTGAATTTCAGCAATCCACTTGCCTTATACTGCAAAGTCAGTCACTCTTTTACTACAAACAGCTGCAGAAATCTCACAGTTATGCCCTTATGTAATGTAGCTTTATAAATCCAGTCAGTGTATTTGTGCAAACTGTTCAGGCAGAATAACTTATAGGATATTCTCTGGGTTATCTCTTTAATATACATCACACTCAGTTACTTCCTATCCTTATGTAATGCAGCCGTGCAATCCATTTAGTGTATTTATGCAAACTGTTTAGGCAGAATAACTTATAGGATATTCTCTGGGTTATCTCTTTAATATACAACAACTCTGCAACACATCACACTCAGTTACTTCCTTATGTAATGCTGCTGTGCAATCCATTTAGTGTATTTATGCAAACTGTTTAGGCAGAATAACTTCTAGAATATTCTCTGGGTTATCTCTTTAATATACAACAACTCTGCAGCACATCAGATATGACTAGTATATCTTTTCTCTTGCATTTAGTTAGCATGAAGTTATGGAGATCTTAAAACAGCAGATAATGGCTGACACTCACAGTACAAATAAAAGGTTCCAACTTCTGTCTTCAGCAGCCACATGTAGCAATGTCTGAACTGTCTCTGGAATCCATGCATTAGTCTGAATAACTTCTTTCAGCTTGGAAACAGCAGCTTTCTTCCCCCATTTCAAAGTCTGTGCAAAGCTCCACACTTCTCTTAACACCTAAGAAAATCTCCTCAGCACTAACAACTCCTCCCCCTCCCCAGATGGCATTTCTCTTCCTCAATACAACTATTACAGCAGCCATCTTGGGTAAGGGCGAGGTCCTTACATACTCCCCCCCAAAAAAAAAACTTGCTGTCCCCAGCAAGGGGTACAAGAGCAACACATCAATACATTTTCTTTAGCAAGTGTACTAACAAAATCACATATTCATCATGAGTCAAATTATGGTTAGGGTATACACCTTTCAAAACACATCGTACAGCAGATGTTAGCGCAGGCAACAAGGGTTCAACATTATAACCAGGGTTTCCTAGTGTATCATATGTCAATTTCTTTGGGGGATGTCTTTTTCTTGCTGGTCTTTTCTCTCTATAGGGACTTCTACTATCATAATGTATAGGGTTTGGAGATTCCCTATCTGGTATAGGACTATTAGGGAAGGATGGCATATCAGGTTTAGAGGTTGGGGCAACAGAGGAGGCATGCTCATCATTATAGGTCTCTCTTTGCAATGGAGATCTCATTTCAGGGTCCAATTGAATTGATGAGTCTTCATGTGGGATACTATATTCATTATTAATTTGACATGCTTGGGCCTTGGTCCTCATGATATGTAACATCATGCTGGAATTGAGGTATAGGCAACAAATGATTCCGATGCCATGTCTTCACAATACCATTTTCATCTGCTATCTGAAAAACTGGAAGACCTGGCAATTGTCTGACTATTCTATAGATACTATTCCTCCATCTAGGAGCTAACTTGTGCTTGCCTGGTATCCCTAAATTCCGTAAAAGGACACAAAAAATCCATGCAAACAAGATCCATGGGGCCTTCACTTTTCAGATGACCCATAGAGGCAGCTCGAGTTGGAAGAGTTTTCCTCTGTACACATCTAAAACATTTATGAATGTAGTCTTCTACATACTCTCTCATCTTTGGCCAATAACATCTATCCTGCAAGAGGCCAAACGTTTTTTCTATCTCAAGATGTCCGTGCTGATCATGCAAGGATGACAGAACAAGTTTTCTTAGTTTGGCAGGTAACACCAATTGTCTTCGATCTGGATGATTGTGGTATTTAACTACTCGAAACAGAAGTCCATCTTGAATTTGAAACTTATCCCACTCTCTATTTAGTGGACCAGACCATTCCCTAGTAACTGTTGCTGTAAAATAATTTGAGGTGGTGCTGTACAATGCAATTTCATATACTAAATAGAATTTAGTTGAGGTAATTATCCCTTGCTGCTTGTGAACGAAGCTAGAGAGCGCTGCTTGTGATCGATGCAGTGCTCAAGAAAACTTCTCCTTAGAAATACTGAATAACATAAGTCTCTACCTTATTACTGAATTTCAGCAATCCACTTGCCTTATACTGCAAAGTCAGTCACTCTTTTACTACAAACAGCTGCAGAAATCTCACAATTATGCCCTTATTTAATGTAGCTTTATAAATCCAGTCAGTGTATTTGTGCAAACTGTTCAGGCAGAATAACTTATAGGATATTCTCTGGGTTATCTCTTTAATATACATCACACTCAGTTACTTCCTATCCTTATGTAATGCAGCTGTGCAATCCATTTAGTGTATTTATGCAAACTGTTTAGGCAGAATAACTTATAGGATATTCTCTGGGTTATCTCTTTAATATACAACAACTCTGCAACACATCACACTCAGTTACTTCCTTATGTAATGCTGCTGTGCAATCCATTTAGTGTATTATGCAAACTGTTTAGGCAGAATAACTTCTAGAATATTCTCTGGGTTATCTCTTTAATATACAACAACTCTGCAGCACATCAGATATGACTAGTATATCTTTACTCTTGCATTTAGTTAGCATGAAGTTATGGAGATCTTAAAACAGCAGATAATGGCTGACACTCACAGTACAAATAAAAGGTTCCAACTTCTGTCTTCAGCAGCCACATGTAGCAATGTCTGAACTGTCTCTGGAATCCATGCATTAGTCTGAATAACTTCTTTCAGCTTGGAAACAGCAACTTTCTTCCCCCATTTCAAAGTCTGTGCAAAGCTCCACACTTCTCTTAACACCTAAGAAAATCTCCTCAGCACTAACAACTCCTCGCCCTTCCCAGGTGGCATTTCTCTTCCTCAATACAACTATTACAGCAGCCATCTTGGGTAAGGGCAAGGTCCTTACATATGTACTATATAAATATGTCATATTTTATTTTAATACACTTTACATGTGTTTTGTTATACTTGTATTCTAGCATTAAAACTTTACTTCATGTCTCAATAGCGCTAACTTGCACACCACATAACTCCCAACTGGTAATATGGGCGATTTTTAGCTTTCTATTGAAAGTATAGTGCGCGCTAAAGAAATGTCGGACAAAACATTCTTTGGTTATTCTGTTTTACCATGGACTTGTACAGGGGCGGAACTACCGGTGATGCAGCAGTCGTGGTCACGACCGGGCCCCCGGGAGGTCCCCCATCAGGAGGGCCCCAGCTTCAGCTAAAAAAATTTTCTTTTTTAAACTTTTTTTTTTTCACGTAACACCAAAACATTCTATTGAATGGCCAGAATACATCTGATTGACTGTACCACCCACTTCTGTGTCTGTGTGTGTGTGGATGTGTCTGTGTGTATGTATGTGTGTGCTTGAATGTGTGTATGTATGTATGAGTAAGTGCGTGTGTGCGCATGTGTGAGTGTGTATGTATGTGTGTCTGTGGGTGTACATGTGTGTGTGTGTATATATATATATATATATATATATATATATATGTGTGTGTGTGTCTGTGTTTGTTTATAGGTATATGTGTGCTTGTGTGAGCACATGTGTGTATGTATGTGTGTGCTTGAATGTGTGTATGTATGTATAAGTGCGTGTGTGCACATGTGTGAGTGAGCGTGTATGTATGTGTGTCTGTGGGTGTACGTGTGTGTGTGTATATATATATATGTGTGTGTGTCTGTGTGTGTGTATAGGTATATGTGTGCTTGTGTGAGCACATGTGTGTATATATGTGTGTGCTTGAATGTGTGTATGTATGTATGAGTAAGTGCGTGTGTGCGCATGTGTGTATGTGTGAATGTGTATGTATGTGTGTCTGTGGGTGTACGTGTGTGTATATATATATATATATATGTGTGTGTGTGTCTGTGTGTGTGTGTGTATAGGTATATGTGTGCTTGTGTGAGCACATGTGTGTATGTATGTGTGTGCTTGAATGTGTGTATGTATGTCTGTATGAGTAAGTGCGTGTGTGCGCATGTGTGTATGTGTGAGTGTGTATGTATGTGTGTCTGTGGGTGTACGTGTGTGTGTATAGGTATATGTGTGCTTGTGTGAGCACATGTGTGTATGTATGTGTGTGCTTGAATGTGTGTATGTATGTATGAGTAAGTGCGCATGTGTGTATGTGTGAGTGTGTATGTATGTGTGTCTGTGGGTGTATGTGTATATATATATATATATATATATATATATATATATATATGTGTGTGTGTGTGTGTGTGTGTGTGTGTGTGTGTGTCTGTGTGTGTGATGTGTCTCTTGGCTACAAAATTAGGGCAGTTCCATTTTTTATTTATATCATGGTGGACGGACACTTGTGCTGTTTTCTAGAAGTGCTATGGCAATGGATTTGTTGTAAAGATTTTAAAAAATAGAAAAAGGAAAATATACATTGAAATAAAAAATATAGAGAAAAATGTTTTCTTTTCTTTTTTTTTTTTAAAGAGGAGGGATAAATAATATAATATATATAATATATACATTTTTTATGTATAATATAGCATATATATATATATATATATATATATATGTGTGTGTGTGTGTGTGTGTGTGCAAGTTGGATTCTTGCACCGGGCCCTGAGGCTTCTAGTTACGTCTCTGGACTTGTAATACTAGATTGCATGCTAATCTGAGCTCTAGTAAGAGTATTCTATTTGTAATCTGGGTTTATATATATTGCTAAAGGGATTTTGAAACATCAAGTTTTAAGCATATTTCCAAATATTATTATCTAGGACTCAACTCATAGACAAAAATAAACATAAACCATAGATGGTAAATGTTGCTTATACACCATTTGCCCTTAAGCACTGTGTCCAAATAAAGATGTAATTGTATAACTCAAAACAAATGTCTGTGTAATTTTGTCCCAGATGCACATTTTCAGAACCCCTAGTATATCCTCATAAGGAAGTGTTATGTGAACAGACAACAGAGAACAAAAGAAACAAATATTATAACTAGTGATTTTTCGCTTCAATTTTATACTGTAAACCTTAGACCTTAATTCCAGTTCTTACTTAAGGCCTTGGGATTATTGTGCATCTGTTGATATTACATTTTCTGTAAGAAATGTAACAAATAGAATACTCATTCTAGTTCTTAATCCAGTTGTTTGTCTCTTTCACTTGAGAATGGAAAAGTGTTGTCAACTCGTGTGCCATACAGAAAATTTTATATATATATATATATTGTCTTCCACATTTGGTGCAAGTAATTAGATAGATTATGTTAGTATCCATCAAATCAAACACAGAAAGAATTTAAGATTAAAGATACCATCAGATGTATGGATACTAACATAATCTATCTAATTACTTGCACCAAATGTGGAAAACAATATGTAGGTGAAACGGAAAGAACCGTAAGGGAGCGAATAAGGGAACATCTACACTCCAAAGAAAATTCGGAAAAAGAGAGAAATTTTGACCTTCCAGTCCCAAAACACTTTAGGACATTTAATAACAGCAACTTGAAATACTTTAGTTATATAGCAATCTCAAAAATAAGAGAGAATAAAAGAGGGGGAATTCAGCCAATAATCTTCTAAAAAAAGAGGCACAGTGGATATTCGAATTACAGACGTTAAAACCCAAAGGGTTAAATATAGATTTTAGCCTCAATTGTTTCCTGAACACCTAGAGGTATAGATTATATAACCATTCTATAAAATATGACATAATTCATTATAATGATTCTTCAGAAGATAGACTAAAAGGATTCATATTTAAAATTTAAGTTTCAAATTTGATTGTCTTTCTACTATTGTTGTTTCTTAAAACACTGAAATTCTCACTATTATAGCAAATCCACCCAGTTAAGATGTATATAACCATACATGAGTTTGTACAATATAATCAACGAAAATAACAAATATGTTTCTATTCCTCTTCTTTCTTAAAACACTGAAACCTTAACTATTAAAGCAAATTTACTCAGTTAAGATGTATATAATCATACATGAGTTTGTATAATATAATTTAACTAAAATAACAAAGATGTAAGGTCGAAATACAAATTGCTATTAACATTGACTATTAACATCAATTGTAACCGTTATTGCCGATACAATGTGTTTTTCTACTGTTTACCTTCCAAGGACTCTATGAACCAATCAAGGAGGAGGTAAAGATACTTAAGGCCAAAGAACTGGTAGGAGTTTATGCTTGACAAAGGCTGAGATTGCTCAGCTGAAACGCGTTGCAAAACTCAGAGGATACGTTCACATCACTAACCAAACCCTGCCGTAGAGCTGTCAAAGCGATGTCAGCAGGACAACACCCACAACTGAGCACCAATCACGGGAAGCGCCAGGAAGAAGGTGTGCTCCTGAATCTTAACGGCTGACAGAAAGCTAAAGGAATAGACAGCTCCAGCATCGGCGGTTTGTTCTTATTGATGTCACGAACATAGCTTGTTCGCGTTTGCCGCTGCGGGCGAACATATGCGATGTTCGATCCGCCCCCTATTCGTCATCATTGAGGAAACTTTGACCCTGTATCTCACAGCCTTTAGACACATTTGAGCCAATCAGCAGCAGACACTCCCTCACAAACCCTCCCAGCTCCTGGGCAGCAGCCATTTTAGATTCATTACGATCTTGCATTGTTAGTGAGAGGAGGTTTAGTGCTGCTGCTGCTGGTGGTGATATTATAGGGAAATAGATAGCTAGGCTAGTGTATTTAGTGTCCACTACAGTCCTGAAGGACTCATCTAATCTCTGCTGTAAGGACAGCACCCCCAAAAAGCCCTTTTTAGGGCTAGACCTTCAGCCCAAAAAGCCCTTTTTAGGGCTAGAACTTCAGTCGTTTTTTTATTTTATTTTATTTTATTTGCATTTGCCTGGCTGTCAGCCTGTGTGTGAGGCTCACAGCATATACTGTGATTAGTGCCACCACTTATATCTGCTTAACATTAGTGTAAATTTAAACAAAAAAACTTTTAAATCATTTTGCTAGTGTAATCTAATTTCATTTTCTATCAAGCCTGTGTGTCAGGCTCACACAGCATATACTGTGGTTAATTGCTGTGCCAGCCACCACTGATATCTGCTTAACAATCATTAGTGTAAATTTAAACAAAAAAACTTTTAAATCACTTTGCTAGTGTAATCTAATTTCTATCAGGCCTGTGTGTCAGGCTCACACAGCATATACTGTGGTTAATTGCTGTGCCAGCCACCACTCATATCTGCTTAACATTATTGTAAATTTAAAAAAAAACCTTTTAAATCATTTTGCTAGTGTAATCTAATTTCATTTTCTATCAGGCCTGTGTGTCAGGCTCACACAGCATATACTGTGGTTAATTGCTCTGTGCCACCACTGATATCTGCTTAACAACCATTAGTGTAAATTTAAACAAAAAAACGTTTAAATAATTTTGCTAGTGTAATCTAATTTCATTTTCTATCAGGCCTGTGTGGCTCCCAGACCGCATGTCTATTGTTATATTTTGTCAGGGTAATCAGACAGGCCATATAGACATCACCCGATAGGGGGAGTTACAGGGATTAAAGTGCTAAGAATAGTACTACTTAACACAACATAGTTACCATGGCTCCCAGACCGCATGTTTTATTATTATACTTTGTCAGGGTAATCATGCAGGCCATATAGACCTCCCCCGATATCGGGACTAACAGGTATTAAAGTGTTAAGAACAGTACTACTTAACACAACCTAGTTACCATGGGTCCCAGACCGCATGTCTTGTTGTAATGCTTTGTCAGGGTAATCAGGCAGGCCATATAGACCTCCCCCGATAGGGGGAGTAAAAGGGATTAAAGTGCTAAGAATAGTACAACTAAACACAACCTAATTATGATGGGTCCCAGACCGCATGTTTTATTATTATACTTTGTCAGGGTAATCATGCAGGCCATATAGACCTCCCCCAATATGGGGAGTAACAGGTATTAAACTGCTAAGAACAGTACTACTTAACACAACCTAGTTACCATGGGTCACAGACCACATGTTTTGTTGTTATACTTTGTCAGGGTAATCATGCAGGCCATATAGACCTCCCCCAATATGGGGAGTAACAGGTATTAAACTGCTAAGAACAGTACTACTTAACACAACCTAGTTACCATGGGTCACAGACCACATGTTTTGTTGTTATACTTACTCAGGGTAATCATGCAGGCCATATAGACCTACACAGATAGGGGGAGTAACATGGATTAAAGTGCTAAGAATAGTACTAATATAAACACAACCTAGTTACCATGGGTCCCAGACCGCATGTCTTGTTGTTATAATTTGTCAGGGTGATCATGCAGGCCATATAGACCTCCCCCGATAGGGGGAGTTACAGGGATTAAAGTGCTAAGAATAGTACTACTTAACACAACCTAGTTACCATGGCTCCCAGACCGCATGTTTTATTATTATACTTTGTCAGGGTAATTATATATCTATTAAATCGATCTATTTATATTCTATCTAACTATCAATCTATGTATATCAATCTATCAAATCTATCTCGTGGCCGGACTGATTTGAGACAGCCACTTGTGTTTCGGCCAAATTTGAAGTAGGAGGACAGACCAATCATCTTCTTCCATCTCCCTGTTCCAAAAATGCAGCCCATATAGACCTCCACCAATAGGGGGAGTAACAGGTAGTAAACTGCTAAGAATAATACTACTTAACACACCACGGGTCCTAGACCGCATGTCTTATTGTTATACTCTGTCAGGGAAATCATATATCTATCAAATCTATATATTTATCTATCAAATCTATCTAACTATCAATCGTATATATCAAATATAAATTGCATCTATTGATCTATGTAATTTGTATCTATCAAATGTATATTGCATCGATTGATCTATATAATTCGTATCTATCATCAAATGTATATTGCATCTATTGATCTATGTAATTTGTATCTATCATATGTATATTGCATCTATTGATCTATGTAATGTATGTATCTAACTATCAAATCTATCTAACTCGTGGTTGTGCAAATGGACTGTTTGCAGTTGTTTGCGGTGCGTTACACAGGGAGTTTGGTCTGTCACTGTGAAGCGGGCGTAACCCTTACACTACCTGATCGATACTACATCATACCTAATGTTTTAAAGCACGTTATTCAAAAAAAAAATAGGAATGTTAGGTGATTAAGGCACTTTATGGCTTAAAACCAGACTCTGCATCAACTATGTAATTTTCCGTGGGAGTTTTGCCATGGATCCCCCTCCGGCATGCCACAGTCCAGGTGTTAGTCCCCTTGAAACAACTTTTCCATCACAATTGTGGCCAGAAAGAGTCCTTGTGGGTTTTAAAGTTCGCCTGGCTATTGAAGTCAATGGCGGTTCGTGCGGTTCGCCGGTTCGCCAACAGTAGCGGAAGTTTGAGTCCGCCGTTCGCGAACCGAAATTTTAAGGTTCGCGACATCACTATTTGTTCTAAGAAGACTGCACACTAAGGGTATATACCTACACAAAAGAAGAACCCTCCGCTACAGGTCGGGAACTGAGGCGGAACATTCGCAAGAAATAAACTATCTGAAAATAAGGTTTGAATACACATAACAAGTGCACTTGTAAATTCACGCTTAGAGACAGATTGACTATATCCGTTCTATTTTTTGGACTGAATTAATAACAAGCTTGTATTCTTATCCTACATCACATACTCCCTAAAGATCGTTATAACGCCTTCAGGCTACAAAGCTGACGCTATATTGAAACAAGGAGTCAGATATCAAGTCTGAGAGATCCCGTAAAATAACGGGCTATTAAGGAGACCAGTTTTTTGGTAAAACACTGTGAAGTCAGACTATTAGGTTGGCCAACCGAAATAAGTATATTTTTTTCGATATTTTAACATAGTGACTAATTGCCCAAAGGTTTTTTTGAAAACAGATTTAATGCACTTAATATAGAAGGATCAGCATTGACTGTTTTTATTTTATTTGATTTCCAATTGTTCTCCTAACAGCAATTTTGTAAGAAACATTAATATTAAGTTTGGAAGCTATTTTTAAAGTATTCATGAAATTATTTACTATTTACTCATAGAGTTTTAAACTAAGCTATTACTATTCTGGTTTACACAATATCATTGTATAGAATAAACATATTTTTATTTATTCAAAGCCACAGATTTTATTCCTCTTCTTTCACTCTCTATTTATGGGTATGAGCTATTAGCGCTCTTCTTTCAAATCTCCTTTTCTCATTGCTAATATTCTGGGGAGCATAGAGGTAGCTCCCATTGAAATTAGAGCCAAATACCCAAAACAGCGCAAGACTATATACACCCACGAACCGATCCATAAGACACACCACAACTCTGTAGCCTACTAGCCTGCCACAGTGTCTGAACTTCTTGGTGGATGGTCTGCGATGGGGGTATGTGATGCGGAACATGGAGATCTGCAGCATCGCAACTCTCACAGGCGCAGGTACTATATGATGAGTAAATGCGGACACTCGCTGCTTCTCACGCAGCTGCATACGAGAAGCATTGCTAGCTATATAGTGTTAGTCTGCTGCAGTTAGAAAGACTCAGAACACCGGATATATTATAGTTCCATACAGTAAAGCAGTAGCGGTGTCGGGCTGAACCACGGTGGAAGAACGGCCTGTGTATATTTTATATAGCGACACACTGTCTGGACTAGAATACATCCTGATCCTGTTCTCTATAGCAATAACGCTTCTCGTATGCAGCTGAGTAATTGAGGTTACACGCTTCCCTTCTCAGCTGCATATGATAGATATGGGCATCAACATGTAAAGTCTTGCACCCTATAGAAGGTCTTGTGGGTGGTGACAATGCGCATAGGCTGCTTCCCTGCTGGGACTCCTCAGAGCTTAACCTAAGAAAATGAAAAAAATATATTTTTTTTGAGGGATGGGTGGGGGTAATGAAGAGAAGGGGTACTCATACATGAAAAGCCTAATCAAGGGGTACGGGAGAGAATACAATTTTTAAAAAGTTTCCTATTTACTTCTATTATTAAATGTGCATCATTCTCATGTTATTCTTTGTTAAAGAGATATCTAGATAGGTAGCATACACATGTCTAGAGCACTACATGACAGGAAATATTGCTGCCATCTAGTGCTATTGATAATGTATTGCTGCAAAACTGCTGCCATATAGTTCTGCAGACACGTGCACACTCCTCAGCTTACCTTCCTACTTTTCAACAAAGGATACCAAGATACAAAGGAAAGTTGTTTCAAATTGTATTTCTATCTGAATCGTGAAAGAACATTTTTGGGGTTTTACGTCCCTTTAACATCATACTTATATATATATACACCCTGTTCCAAATTATTATGCCAATGATATCTTTCTCATTTACCTAAATAATTGATGTAAACAACAGTCTGCATAATTATCATGTTATTAACTATTAAGAGTACAATACAAATTTTATTGAACAAACCTCCTAATGATAACAGTATTTTTTTTCAAAATAAAAAACTTATAATGCACGGTTCCAAATTATTACGCACAGTGAGTTTCAAAACACTTTCTAGGTTGTAAAGAACTGAAAATTGTCATTTATTGTGTTTGTAGCATATTTACTGAAATCAAAAGCTATTTCAATCAAACTTTGAACAACATTTTAACTTTTTAAGCATTTTAACAGGTCACGTTACATTTTAATATAGGACCCCTTATTTGATAGCAGCTTCACAAGTTTTGCATCCATTGAACTTGTGAGTTTTTGGACAGTTTCTGCTTGAATTTGTTTGCAAGATGTCAGAAAAGCCTCCCAGAGCTGCTGTTTGGATGTAAACTGCCTCCAACCTGCATAGATCTTTTGCTTGAGGATGCTCCAAAGGTTCTCAATAGGATTGAGGTCAGGGGAGGATGGAGGCCACACCATGACTTTCTCTCCTTTTATCCCCATAGCAGCCATTGATGCAGAGGTAATCTTTGCAGCATGAGATGGTGCATTGTCATGCATGAAGATGATTTTATTACGGAAAGCATAATTCTTCCTTCTGTACCAGGGAAGGAAGTGGTCAGTCAGGAACTCCACATACTTTGCAGAGGTCATCTTTACACCTGTGGGGACCCTAAAGGGGCTGACCAGCTCTCTTCCTATGATTCCGGCCCAAAACATGACTCCACCACCTCCTTGCTGACGTTACAGCCTTGTTGGAACAGGGTGGCCGTCCACCAACCATCCACTATTCCATCCATCTGGACCATTCATGGTTGCACAGCACTCATCAGTGAACAGGACTGTTTGAAAATTAGTCTTCATGGATTTTTCTGCCCAATGCATCCGTTTCTGCTTGTGAGCATTGGTTAGTGGTGGCCGAATGGAAGGTTTATGCACAGTTGCAAGACTTTGGAGGACTCTACACCTTGATGTCCGTGGGACTCCAGAGGCACCAGCAGCTTCAAATATCTGTTTGCTGCTATGTAATGGTATTTTAGCAGCTGCTCTCTTGATCCGATGCCTTTATCTGCACGAACCCGTCTGTGCTCTGAATCAGCCACAAATCTCTTAATAGTGCGATGATAACGCTTAAGTTTTCGTGAAATATCTAATGTTTTCATACCTCGTCCAAGGCATTGAACTATTTCACTCTTTTTGGCAACAGAGAGATCCTTTTTCTTCCCCATATTGCTTGAAAATGGTGCTCTGCTTAATAATGTGGAACACCCTCCTTTAGTAGTTTTTCCTTTGATTGAGCTCACCTGGCAATCTAATTATCACAGGTGTCCGAGATTGTTTTCAGTGATCAAAAGAGCCCTGAGACACAATGCCATCCATGAGTTAAACTGAAAAAAAAAATATTTAATCTTTGTGACACTGAATTAGAATTTGCATAATAATTTGGAACAGGGTGTATATCCTCTGCAAATGTTTTGGGGCTAAATCAATAATATGTTTTGTTTAATATATTTATGTTTAATCATTAATATTTTTATTTTATTTCATGGATTTAGTTTGTCATGATGTCCTGTGAAGTAAATACAAAAACATTATTATTCATTTGCAATATCCTGTCCAATGTGTTTTATGTTTTTCTCTCACTAAACAATATCTATAATACATTTTATTTAAACTTTGAAGAACAGTAAATGATGCATTTCTGTATAATAGATATTGTTTCTATTCATCTCTAACAGAACCAGATAAAGAGAGAGATGGAATCATTGTAAAACTGTAACATATACACACATGAGGTAGACTCAACCATCATCAAAAGAAGCGCCATGTCCCATGTGACCACCAGGACCAACAAGTAGTCAATTTATAAACTGGCTCTCAATTTTCATGATGGACAAAGAACTTATTTTAAATGAAGTGCGCCAGTATTAAAGAGAGAAACTAGAAATTGAAAGAGCAAACTTAAAGGGGCATAAAACCCAAAAATGGTATTTCATGATTCAGATAGAGCATACCAAGTTTCCAATTTACTTGTATTATCAAATTTTCTTGTTATCCTTTGCTGAAGATCGGGAGTGTGCACGTGTCTGCGGCACTACATGGCAGCAGTTTTGCAACAATGTTATACATTAATAAGAGCACTATATGGCAGCACTATTTTCTGTCATGTAGTGCTTCAGGCATGTGCACGCTGCCTACCTAGGTATCTCTTCAACAAGGAATAACATAAGAATAAAGCAAATGTGAGAATAGAAGTAAATTGGATTTTTTTTATATAAATTGTATTCTCTGGGGCCTATTTAACAAATGTCTGTCCGACATGATCCGATCAGCGGATCATGTCCAACAGATATCGCTGAATGCGGAAAGCAATACGCTCTCCGCATTCAGCATTGCACCAGCAGCTCTTGTGAACTGCTGGTGCAACGCCGCCCCCTGCAGCCAGCAGGGGGTGTCAATCAACCCGATCTTATTGATCGGGTTGATTTCACGCGATCTCTGTTCGTGGCCTAAGAGCAGGCGGGCAGGTTATGGAGCGCGGTCTTCATAACTGGTGTTTCTGGCGAGTCTGAAGGCTCGCAAGAAACACGGCCCTTCAATCGCCATACGGAGCTTGATAAATGGGCCCCTTGATCTGAATCATGAAAGAAAAAAATTGGTTATCACGTCCCTTTAAGGAAGGAGACCAAAAGACCATGGTTTAAACCACTAGTCAGAGAGACTCTATATAAATGGGCTGGTTGTTATAATCTTAATATTTAAAACCAGATGAAGGTTTAATTTTAAGAATAACAACTTTTAAGATTAGTTTTACAGTTATATCAGAAAATGACTGATTTGGTTATATACCACTAGTTTAATAGGTTCATCATTCATATTTGGACAATTTTTCTACTGTACTTTATTAGAAGTAAAAAAATAATTATTATTGTATTAATACAAATTTAAATAGCTTTATTTAACTAAAACAATAACATTATAAGTTGTTTTCACTTATTTTAAGATGACTAACCTTTGGATTATAATCTGTCTTAAATAGAAAACTATCTTTAGATGGATTTTTCCTCAAAAATCATTTTATTAAGAAAAAAAAAGTGATTTAAATAAAAAAAAGTTTTTTGTTTTTTTTAAATAATTGATTTTTATAAAACCCTGATTAATATTACTAAGCAAGGTGATTCTGACACATCCTGTAACTACTTTATACAGGATGGTTCAATAATAAGGTATTAGTTTACATTGTTTAATGACTGGGACCAATCTCGCAGGGGATGCATTGTAGGCAGTAGGAGTAGGCATTAGTCTTTGCAAGGTAAACTTAGGGTTGCCAGATGTCCAATATTTAACGGGACAGTGCAGTATTTTAGCAGGCTGTACAGTAAAATCTTCACAAAAATATTTTTTTAATCTTTTATTTAAGTCTGACAGTGTAGATCAATTCATAAATAACATTAAGCCATGCAGGGCAAAACTTGGTACAACAATCAAATACAGAAAAAAGAAAAAACATAGAAAAATAAGAATATAATAACTGTTTTCTTTCATGTAATTGGAAAGAGTCCATGAGCTAGTAGCGATGTATGGGATATACAATCCTACCAGGAAGGGCAAACTTTTCCAAACCTCAAAATGCCTATAGATACACCCCTTGCCACACCCACAATTCAGTTTTACAAACTTTGCCTACCTATGGAGGTGGTGAAGTAAGTGTGTGCTTGATTTTCTTCTATGATAAGCGCTTCTCAGCATTTTGAAGCCCGATTCCTCTCAGAGTACAGTGTTTGTCAGAGGGATGTGAAGGGAGTATCGACTATTTGATTTTATGGTTTTCCTCACGGGAAATGTTTTCAAAAGTTCTCTGTTATTGGTCGTAGGGATTCATCTCCCACCTCCCTTTTCAGATCGACGATATACTCTCATATACCATTACCTCTGCTGATAGTTTTCAGTACTGGTTTGGCTATCTGCTGTATGTGGATGGGTGTCTTTCGGTAAGTATGTATCATTACTTAAGACACTCTCAGCTAGGGTTTGGCACTTTATGTATCAATGTAAAGTTTTAAATATATGTATTTTACTTATATTTGCCTTGAGTCAGGACTATGTATATTTCCTTTTGTAGACTGTCAGTTTCAGTTTAGGAAGCATAAAAGAATAAAATAACTGTTTTCTTGTGGTGAATCATTAATGTTTCAAAACACAATAAAGTCCTGCACAATAAATTAAATATCTACATTGTCAGGGTATTTACATTATTCCCCTATACCTCTTACCCCCTTCCTGATTCCAGCACCCGCTTTTATATCAATAATCAAAATTATTCAAAAAACAATAAGAATCATATTGACTGAGTACACCTTTCAATCTTCAAGGTGAGAGAACAAAAACAGGGAGAAGAGGGAGAAAGAATGGTAAAGGAGGGAAGTAAAAAATTGTTCTTTTTGATGTACTAGATGAGGTTTCAAAGTGACATTCCTTAACATTCTATCCTTAGACTCTACTCTAATTTATATGTCCTTCCGCAAGACGGCAACAAAAACCCTGGTAAACTCTAAGGCCTAGATTTGGAGTTCGGCGTTAGCCGTGAAAACCAGCGTTAGAGGCTCCTAACGCGGGTTTCTTACGCACTCCGGTATTTCGAGTTTATTTACCGCCACTCAAAATACACCTAACGCTCACATTTCTACCGCCACCTCAGACCCAGTAGTAAACATATACCGACAAAAAAAACATCCACGAATCACAAAACAAATATTACACAAAGTACACTTACACTCATACAAACACTACACTATATTTATTTTCCATATTTAATTTTTTTTCTGCAAAATACAAAGGATTAAAGTTGCGAGATCTCGGGTGTTTGAAAAAAATCCACACAAATCCATTTTCCCATTGACTTACATGGACATACGGGAAAAGACCCTCATATACCTACATCTAACTAATAACATTATCACAAACATACACTCATCGATGCATACAAACAATATACACCACATGACATACACAAAATATTTATTTATTACAAAAAGAACACGATTTAGTTACTTTTTCACACAAGCTCATGACGTCACTCACTTTACGAGGAAAACTTAGAAAAAAAAAATTAGAAATCTTTAGAGCCTCCATTGACTTCTATTGGGAAGACGTGCTCGTGCACGCGAAACCCTCATTTCCCTAACGCACGCAAATAGCGTAGACAGAAAAACTCCAAATACCAGCGCTAGAAAATACATGATTTCATGCGTTAGACCCAGCTATGATAAATAGATTAAGAAATGACTATTTCCCTATGGTGGACTTATGTTTTTTAATTATTAAATATTTACAACACCATAAAATTGTTTCACACTTTTAGATTACATCAACTACAAATCCACATCACTAGTAACACATTATTATTTCAATAAAATTACATTTAAAATTAAAATAAAATTCAATAAACATTTCTGGATTCACAAACACTACACAATGGGAAACACCTCTCATTTACCTTTATTATTGCATTTCAGTTATTCAACTCATATGCTTGCAGCAACAGCATATCTACATAGGCTTAACACATAATCACTCATGGATGCACATATATTACTTTTAACATTCACTCATACATGTGCATTCAAATGATGGGGGAAAAACACATTACATTCTCTACAGGAATCACAAAACACAACATATGGATTTGACTGTACTTTTAACATCATGATTCCATCACAATAAACCATTAGGAATTACCTACAAAAAATACATCATTACACCAGATTACAGATGTCACTTTATGGGAAGGAACAACAATGCCAGACCGCTATATAGAAGTCAGCATATGTGGGACACAATCACAATATATACCTACATGTACATAACACGTATCACCCATGACGCAACCACAAAGCACACATTTAGATTTTATTCAGCACACAATAACAATGTAGCACAATACAACAACACAATGAGGATTTCACAACTACATAGGCAGGTTAATAATATCATGACGTCATTAGAAGATTCAACCATACACATCACAGATTCACCACTGTACCGCCCCTTTAGGAACTTTAACACTCAATACTACAATACAACATATACGTAAACCACACTTTTGAACAGCATTATTATGGAGATTTCAATGGGACAATTAAGAAATATTGTCAGATCGCAAATCAATTATATATATATAATACTACAGATGGCAGCCGGAAGTTATTCAGTATTAGTGCAATTTTTATGGGACGCATACAATATTGTCAGATCTAAAATCACTTATATACACAATACTACAGATGACAGCCGGAAGTTCGGAATTATTATTGCGATTTGAAAGGGACGCATACAATATTCACATCTCGGCAATCACTTATATATATAATACTACAGATGACAGCCGGAAGTTATTCAGTATTAGTGCCATTTGAAAGGGACGCATACAATATTGACAGCTCGGCAATCACTTATATATATAATACTACAGATGACAGCCGGAAGTTCGGAATTATTAGTGCGATTTTAAAGGGACGCATACAATATTCACATCTCGGCAATCACTTATATATACAATACTACAGATGACAGCCGGAAGTTATTCAGTATTAGTGCAATTTTTATGGGACGCATACAATATTGTCAGATCTAAAATCACTTATATACACAATACTACAGATGACAGCCGGAAGTTCGGAATTATTATTGCGATTTGAAAGGGACGCATACAATATTCACATCTCGGCAATCACTTATATATATAATACTACAGATGACAGCCGGAAGTTATTCAGTATTAGTGCCATTTGAATGGGACGCATACAATATTCACATCTCGGCAATCACTTATATATATAATACTACAGATGACAGCCGGAAGTTATTCAGTATTAGTGCCATTTGAAAGGGACGCATACAATATTCACATCTCGGCAATCACTTATATATACAATACTACAGATGACAGCCGGAAGTTATTCAGTATTAGTGCGATTTGAAAGGGACGCATACAATATTGACTGCTCGGCAATCACTTATATATACAATACTACAGATGGCAGACGGGAAGTTCGGAATTATTATTGCGATTTGAATGGGACGCATACAATATTGACATCTCGGCAATCACTTATATATACAATACTACAGATGACAGCCGGAAGTTATTCAGTATTAGTGCGATTTGAAAGGGACGCATACAATATTGACTGCTCGGCAATCACTTATATATACAATACTACAGATGGCAGACGGGAAGTTCGGAATTATTATTGCGATTTTAAAGGGACGCATACAATATTGACATCTCGGCAATCACTTATATATACAATACTACAGATGGCAGACGGGAAGTTCTGAATTATTATTGCGATTTTA
The DNA here is from genome assembly GCF_027579735.1 of Bombina bombina. Classification (NCBI taxonomy): domain Eukaryota; kingdom Metazoa; phylum Chordata; class Amphibia; order Anura; family Bombinatoridae; genus Bombina; species Bombina bombina. The sequence goes on along the minus strand of NC_069500.1, from coordinate 427,455,420 downwards.
AAGGGACGCATACAATATTGACAGCTCGGCAATCACTTATATATACAATACTACAGATGGCAGCTGTTACTTTATCGTTTACAAACAATATTGCAGCAACATTGATAGATCACATTCGATGCACATTATACACAACTATGCACTTTCATTCATGTTAGCCTGGACGTGTGCTTGTTACTATAAGATCGCGTTTAAGAAATATTGATTACGCATATGATCAAACATTACAAACATGCACTGTATGTGTGATATTTGACACTTTCACATTGAGATTCATTTGGGGAAAACAACATTTCAGCAAACAACAAAAAAACGCCCACTGTGAAAGCATTCGCGCCGCTCACATACAAACAGGTGAATACAATCAGCAATCATTACAAACTCACTACCATTGGACTAATCGTACTATAAATCCCCCAAACAACATGGCCAAAGCATCACTTGTGATCCACATCAGATCAAGTGCTTACCTTGTTACGCTGTTTTGAAAGATGGATGACGATGACATGGTAGACGCTGCTGGTGCTGCTATTGGCGAACTAGCTGTTGGTCGAATCAGGCAGCCTCGGCGGCTCAGACCGAGACGAAGGGGTCATCTGGTTCGAGGTCCTCCTGTCTACAGGGTGAGACCCACCTTGGAAAACATGAGCGACTTTGAGGTTTTTGATAAGTATCGGCTCGATCGCGAACAGCTCATTGGCCTTTACGAGCTTCTTAAACCTCATTTGGAGCCACGTATACAAATAAGGACTGCTGTTCCCCCCATGAGTAAGATGCTAAGCTGTCTATACGTCCTGGCCTCCGGGAGTTTTCAATCCGGAGAACTGTACATGCATGGCCTGGCTCAAGGTACATTCTCTGTGGTGTTTGATAACTTTCTGGACGCCATGGTACGTATCAGTAAGCAATACATAGGATTCCCACAGAATGATGGTGATTGGAGGCGCCTGAAGCGGGAATTCTTTGATATTGCTCAATTGGCCAATGTCTTGGGAGCCATTGATTGTACCCACATTGCGCTGCGTGCTCCAATTGATGACTTGCCCTTCAGAAATCGCAAACATTTTCATAGCCTCAACGTGCAGTATGTTTGTGACGCACGGATGAGGATTATGCATGTGTATGCGAATTTTGGAGGGGCTTGTCATGATGCCCGCATCCTCTCTCTGTCGTCCCTGTGGAGACAGTTTGAGGAAAGACAAATGCCCCCTGGTTATCTCGTTGGTGAGTATTTGTGCACAACATGGTTAATTAGTTTGACAATTGCCCCGGTATTTTTTAACTGTTAGCGTCATGTTCAGCTATAGGATGCAATTTAACCATTTGTTATTTACCGACGCTAATGTTTAATTTTATTTAAATGCAGATATGTAGCATGTCTTACCTTAAGTGCTCAGATAGAGAATGCAATGTAACCATGTAGTTAGCATTTTACGAAAGGTTTGTTTTCAGAAAAATACGCATATGTAGCATGTCTTAGCTGAAATGGGAAGATATTATCTCATGCAATTTAACCCTGTCATTGTCTCTTTCCGCTAATGTCTAGTTTTATTTAAATGCAGATATGTAGCATGTCTTACCTTAAGTGTTCAGATAGAGAATGCAATGTAACCATGTAGTTAGCATTTTACACAAGGTTTGTTTTCAGAACAATACGCATATGTAGCATGTCTTAGATGAAATGGGAAGATATTATCTCATGCAATTTAACCCTGTCATTGTCTCTTTCCGCTAATGTCTAGTTTTATTTAAATGCATATATGTAGCATGTCTTACCTTAAGTGTTCAGATAGAGAATGCAATGTAACCATGTAGTTAGCATTTTACACAAGGTTTGTTTTCAGAACAATACGCATATGTAGCATGTCTTAGCTGAAATGGGAAGATATTATCTCATGCAATTTAACCCTGTCATTGTCTCTTTCCGCTAATGTCTAGTTTTATTTAAATGCAGATATGTAGCATGTCTTACCTTAAGTGTTCAGATAGAGAATGCAATGTAACCATGTAGTTAGCATTTTACACAAGGTTTGTTTTCAGAACAATACGCATATGTAGCATGTCTTAGCTGAAATGGGAAGATATTATCTCATGCAATTTAACCCTGTCATTGTCTCTTTCCGCTAATGTCTAGTTTTATTTAAATGCAGATATGTAGCATGTCTTACCTTAAGTGTTCAGATAGAGAATGCAATGTAACCATGTAGTTAGCATTTTACACAAGGTTTGTTTTCAGAAAAATACGCATATGTAGCATGTCTTAGCTGAAATGGGAAGATACAGAATAATATAGAAAGTTATTTTTTGGATGTTTCTGACAACTTTTAATATGGATTATCGTTTTCCCAAAAAATATTTATAAAACAATATACTAGTTTAAGGATTCTGTTTGAATTATGTTCTGTTCAAAATTTATAGGTGATTCTGGGTACATGAGCCGGCCTTGGCTCATTACCCCCTTGCGTAGCCCGACTGATGTGTCTGAGGAGCGCTACAATAGGGCTCATAAGAGAACCAGGGCGGTGGTTGAAAGGATGTTCGGGCTCCTGAAGATGAGATTCAGGTGCCTGGACCGTTCTGGAGGAGCACTCCAGTACAACCCAAAGAAGGTGGCTAAGATCGTTGTAGCCTGTAGCGTCCTGCATAATATAGCACAGCGGGCTGGGATGCTGCAGGCCGTCCCGGTGGACAGAGACCTCCTCAGAGATGAGGAGGATGATCCTGTTCTAGAGGGGGAATTCCAGGACGAGGGACTTGATGTCAGAGCAGACGTCATCAACCGCCACTTTAGACGGTAAAGAATAGAAGTTACACTGGAGTATTTTCAATAGATGTGAACTCTATGGAAATGACAAGTAGAGAATTGTGCAAACATGTTAGGATTGATCAAATGTTAGAATAATTTTTAATTTTATTAATATAGGTGATGCTCTGGGCATTGGGTCCTATAGCGAGTCTTTGCCACCTGGTTTTTAAAGAGGACATCAGATGGTAAGTAGAAATGTATGGACTGTTGCTGGCATGAATTGTACACAAATACATCATATGGCATACATTTTCAAAAATATAATTTTGTTTACACATTACTTAAAATGTACATAATCAGAAAGGGATACTCTAGAATGACTATGGTTCAATGTCACACAGAGGTTTGTTCTGCTCAATATGACTCATCTTCACACTTGATAGAAAATAACACAGGTTCATACACAGGCTTAGTAAGCTAGTGACAGAAATGTATTATGAAATGGGGGGTGGGAGAGGGGTACAGAACTGATTCACACACTTGTATGAATTCTTTTGAAAATATTTCTTCCATTAGGGAGATGACTTAATCTAAAGACTGAAAGGGAACAATTTGAAGCCTGACAGTGAAGATTGCCCAGACTGACAGTGGGGAAAAAGCCAAGATTGAAATTGAAGTATACCAATGGGATCATGTCTGGCATTATCTTTCAATTCTGCTGACCTTGAAAACCATACAAAGACATGTTCACATGGTAAGTGCAAACTATTTGATAGAATAAGGCTGTGGAGACATCCTATTGGAGACACTTAGATGATTTTCTATTTTGTAGATGGTATTTCCCAGTCCTCTATTTAATGAACTGATGAATAAGACACCTATTGAAGATCAACTGTTTACCCCTGAATTGACTTTCAAAGACCATGCATTGTCCAGGTTGGTGCATGCTAGTTAAGAATCACATGAAGAATGTTGATTATTGTTAGCTTACATACATTAGTCATACTTATTTCATCATTAGATATTTAGGGATCACAATCCGAAAAATGAATACATATTATAGTTGATATAGAGGTATTTGAATGGACATGAAATATTACATTTATGTTCAGCATACATATATTGTTGAAATGTGATATACATTATTATGTATAATTTTAATTTTGGATATTTAAATAGAATTTTGAATCAACAATATAATGGTGTATGTATTTCATTAATTTTAAATCAATTTAAGAATTATCTTTAAAAAATGTTGATCAAAGTTAGAGCATAGACACCATATGATTTTAAATGTATTTTATGAATATTTGACAACGTGTGTATTAACTTTGTTCCATTTTTATTATTTGTCATTTCAGATTGGCATCTGATGACTTCCAGGAATATTTAATTATTTTCTATTAAATTTATTTTTACATGTTAATACTAAACATTTTATTATTAAATACATTATTTTGAACAGATTCTACTAAATATCAATATAATCTGTAAATAAATAAAACTTGGACTCCCATGACTGGTAGTTGGCTATTTGACAAGCACATGCATAAGATAAAATAATGCATTAATATTAGAAAATAAAATGCTTCCGAGAATATTAAATTAAAATATATGTTATAACATTAATTGGGGAGTCAGATTCTTCAATGCTTTTCTATTGAAAATGTAGATATTAAAATTATTTTGGATATGTAGTAAAAAAAATTTTTTTTAAACTTTTAATAAGGTGAAGTGGTTCAATTACATGAAAGTGACAGTGTTGTTGAATGTAAAAATAATTGTATAAGATCTTGTATCTTCCTTAGGTATCTCAAAACATTATTAGAAAAATTATTTAAATTATTACATTTATAAATGGTAGGTCATTTAACTTGATATTTTTCCAAAACTAGTTATTGGATGCCAGGTTAATCTATGTAATTTTCTAGTGGAGTCATTTAACTATACTTAGTAATATTATGTATTTATTACAATCTTACCTCTTGGGTTAGACATCAAATATCTATATAGAATGTAAATTCGCATTTTGTTTATTTTGTCAATGTTAAATCAAAATACAAAATGTTTGGGTCCTTAAAGGGACATTCACAAAGTATATTGTGTATAGATTTTTACAAATATCATACAAGAATTTAAACATATTTAGAAAGTACTATAGAATTACATTCAGTCTTTAAATATACTTGTTAAAAAAACAACAATGCACATATCTTAGTCAATTATATAAGGCATCTATATGCAAACAACAATCAGCATCAAAATAGCCTATGTAGAGATGTATTTAATCCAAGAATATATATAATTACAATATAATGATTGAATAACAAAACATATTAAGTTGGTCAAATATAAGAATATTATACAAAATGCATACATAACATATAGCGTAATGTCCCTCTAAGCTGAAGGCTCAAAAAGACATCATTTAATAAATATATTTCAGTCAGTGTGTAAAACAATCTAGAAGTTAATCTAAATTTGCTTTACTCAGATGTTAGACTAATTTAGCAAAAGGAAGGTGCCTAGGTTTATGATATTTTAAGCATTATTGTGAAATGTTTCTTTAAAGGGGCATGAACTCAAAATATACTTAAAGGTAGACAGTTAAAAAAATACTGATTTATACATTCTGAATGAGTATACTATTTTAATCAACTTTAAAACTTGTCTCATATTATGAATGCTCCTTGTGATGTTGCTATCATTACTTTAAAAATAAGGCAGTAAATAGCTAATTTATTTGCTTCAGTACTCTGGACAGAACTTGATTGTTTGGAATAATTGATACAACAATCGTCAAGGACAACCCAGGTTTTTATTAAACAATTGTCCGTAATATAAAATATCATTATTGATTTGCAAAGAAACATAACAAGATAACTGTTAACATTTGATAATCGGATTAAATAATAAAGTTCATTAACATTTCATGCTCAATCACCAATGCTAAATTTGTTTGGACAGTGTCCCTTTAAGATATTTAAAGAGGGTATTTACTTATCTTCCTATCTTGACATACTTTGCTTGAAAAGCATATCGAGATCGGCTCAGTAGATGAAGATTGGTGGATGCACAGAGATGCCTTATGTGATTGTCTCAACCATGTGCATTTAAATTTCTTCTGTTGAGGATATATAAATACTAAGAGAAAATGATTTACATTTTAAAGTCTAAACAATCTTCTATCTCTACAGATCATTTGATACAATTGTTTGTAATGTCTCTTTAAAACTAAAGACGCCATTGCACAATAACATATATGAGCACTTCAGACAAATACAAGCTCGAGGTTTATTTGCTAATAACAAAGCTGTAGTTTAATATTTATAAACAGATTATCCAAGTTACTGACATTCTAACCTGAATTTTAACATTAAGAAATATTGCGTGGGAAACGCATCTTGAAACACCAGATTAGCATCTTTAAACATTAGTCTAATGTCACGCAATAGCACACAATCAATGTGCATTATAAAGACATTTAATAGAGTAATGTCAATACTTCACAATAAATTTATTTAAAGAACAATAAAGACATACAATATTAAATGTGTATTTGTATTAAAGAAACAGACCGTTATTAAACCGAGAAATGTCGACAACATTTAATAATGTGACAGTATTAGATTTTAAAGAGTATTTAATCATTAATATTTAACGGATCACGGATATTAAATCTGCGTCACACATATCCGCATGACAGGCCCATGAGTTACAAATAAGTCTACATGAAAAATGAAGTCACAGCACCACCAAGCGGTATGTGTAAGGAAGTTACTAAGATATGAAACATTAAGGAACGGCCAATCAGAGTTCATCACACAAACACAACTTGAGTCAGGATGGTCTCACAGACATTATAACAATATTTCAAACTTTTATCCAATCAGATGTACAGATAAATTGTCCCATGGTGCATCTCATGTTTACTTCACCATATAAAAGTCCATTACACGTTGCCATCTTTGTCAGTTCTCTAATGCCTGCTGGTGTATTTGTTTTTATATATTAAATATATATTATATATACGCAACTCGGCAGGCATGTCAGTTCCCAGGTTCACCAAGGAGGAGAGCGCTGCACTGGTCCACGCCGTCAAGGACTTTTATCCCCAGCTGTTTGGGAACAAGAGGAGCTCGACAGATGCGCCTGTTAAGAAGGCCCTCTGGGAGTCTATCACCAATGCGGTTAGATTGGTGTGTGACGTCCAGAGGACCCAGGATCAGATCATGAGGAGATTCGGAGATATGAGGTTGCGTTTATCGAAAAAAGTCAACCTCATAAGGGACTGGGTACAAGCCCGTAAAAGAGGGGGCCAAAGAAAGGCCCCGCGGAAACTGTACCTACTCCCTTATGAGGTGACTTTATGCGAGCTCCTCAATCTCCGGGTCCCCAAAAGATTTAGATCCTCGCCATCCTCGGCCTCCTCTTCTTCCCTCCCAGCTGCGGGATCTGAAAGTCCTGACGCGGGGGCCAGGGCAGATGCTTCTCCGTCCGGTGGCCTGGGAGGAGATGGAGAATCTGAACCAGGTAATTATCCAACTTCATATAATATCTTAATATTTTTTTTTAATCAAAAAATGTGTATATAGTCAGATACTAAACCTATACAGATCTCACAACATACACTACATATGATGTTTAGATATCTTATTTTAGATTATTGACACATGAAATAGGAATGATGTTTCTTGCGCTCTACAGAATATGCGTCACAGAGCGGAAATGTAATTTCTCATCCACATTAACATGGGTTTGCGGAAAGTGGCATTGCTTTATACATGTTGGTGAAATGACGGATGCGTAATTCCGCTTGGAATCATTGCGCAATGATCGCGAAAATGGCATTTATCATCCACGTTAACATGGGTTTGCGGAAAGTGGCATTGCTTTATACATGTTGGTGAAATGACGGATGCGTAATTCCGCTTGGAATCATTGCGCAATGATCGCGAAAATGGCATTTATCATCCACGTTAACATGGCTTTGCTGTAAGTGGCATTGCTTTATACATGTTGGTGAAAATTAAATGGGAATTCTTAGATTAGTGAAGAATACAGTATTCTTATTTTCAATATTATAGCTAATAAAAAACGAAGAATACAAATAAATTATAACATATGGCCATCAATTGATGATTATGAAATAACAAGCAGATATTATTAAAGATACAGTAAACAACACAACTGATTGAAAATAAGAGTCCAGGATATATTTATAATTAATTTAATTGAGGAAACAATTAACTCATGGGACTACCAAAGGATTAATATTTTTCAATTGATTTGTTATTAATGTAAATTTTTTTAACATGGCATGATTAGTATTAATGATATGCAATCCTCATTTAATATATTACAGATATGGATGTGGCTGCTGGATCCTCAAGCCAGGGCTTGTCACAGTATGGTATGTCTCTTTTTAATTGACATTTGTCTTAGAAACATGGACTGAACATTACATACTAAATACACATTGTTCAATATTTATATGTAATGTCTATTTAATAGATGAAAATTAAATAATTATTCGGATATCCTTAAATAACATATTAGATTTGAATTGCATGCTCAATACCATTCATTACATCAACATATGGAGTAGATAATTCATTAACAACAACATTGTGGAATCAATTTAATTTTAGATTAAAGGGATACTGAGCTACAATTATTAATATTGTCATTCAGATACAGTATGCAATATTAATAAACATAAAAATATAATACTATCATCATATGTGACATATTCTATTGCTAAATGTATTTTAAAATCAAGAAAGTACGTTTATGTGCATCTAAATTTTGGTTGACCAACCTGGGTTTTTATTGATGATTGGTGGATACCTTCAACAAACAATATTTATTGAATCCAATATTGCTTATCTGCCTTTAAGATTAAAATCGAGCAACATTCTAATTATAATAGGAGTCAATGTTAAATCATTTTGAACAGTTTGAACATAGAAATCAATTATTTAAATTAATCATGTCAGTGTCCCTTTAAGACAAAATAGATTCATTAATCTTTACATTATTTTTATTAAAAACTATTGATATATAATTCACATTCTCTGTTGGAGTTACTTTATAGATATCTGCATACTCTAACAGCACCATGATTACATATTTGTAATAATCAATTTTGTTTTGTATTGTGATAAATATGTGTTGTGTCCTAAACAAGATTACTGTACATTGCACAAATGGCTCGATGTGACACATGTGTTTGTTTAGATTTGTCAACAGATGCTCTTCAATATGTGGTTTGTGTGTATTCTTTTAACTTCTTAAGGACATATGACGGAATTATTCCGTCATAAAACAATTGAGCAAAGTGAAAGCTGTGTCCTTAAAGGGTTAAGAACATTGATCAATGGGTATATTTAGATATGCAATAGCAGCATCTGAGATGAATTTGATGTCTAATGTAGTCTGACATTAAACATATGTTCAATACAGATATTTTAACAGAATCCCCTTGATTCAATCAAGCATTTTCTGGTGTAATGACTGCTCTATTCTTCACATTTTAAAGTTGATTAATGTTAAAATTCGAGACAGATGTGATTTAGTGATATCCCAAATGTGTTTAATAATATATATCTATATCATTCATAGAGAGAGTTGGTGTGGTGAGCCCACAGGAATCCAGCAGTGACATAGAGCCGCCTTTGCGGTCTCCTGGTAAGTCCATTGACTCATTTATATGTAATTGAAGGTGTATTGCTAATCAATATTATGATCATGATTCTGATGAAGCATAACATTATAAAAATTCAAAATATTTCTCTTCTGATTATATATTAATTTTCTTTTAATATTGAACGATTAATAATTTCAACTTTATTAGTCTACACATTTGTTATTCCTAAGATGTATAACATATGTTTGTTTCCATTTGATTTTTTGACAACAGTCATCAAGTGATACACACATGAGAAATCTTAAATGTTCTATGTACTATGCTTTTATGAATTTAACATTAATACAAACAATACATTTAAAATCAGATTCATTGACAATAACAAATCTATTGTCATTTGTATGCTCCATCAAAATGATGTAAATCATAACTTTGTGTGTGTATATCTTTAATGCAACATTGATGTGCGTATTTGAGCAACAGTAACATATGTTATAATATCTGATCTTAACGTGTACACAACATGTTATGTTTTACAGAGATTGATGTCACATGTGGGACGGAGGAGGAAGAGGCTGCCTTGGAGTCTGATGGTATGTGAAATATATCTATCATGTTTCCAACATGTTTCTTTTTTGGAAATCATTTTATTGAAGACATTCAAAGTCTACAGCTTTTGCCCTTTAAAAAGGAATATTATTTGTCTGTTCAAATACACTACTGCCCCCTTTCTATATCAGGCAGCATGAAAATCTGCTTGTATATTTTTTTTAAAAATTTATAATTCATGCCATCATTATGTCACATGCATATTCCAGGCCAAAACACAATAATAAGGTTAAAATTGTACAGACAGTCATTGATATTCATCTGAGTGCCTATATACATACCATATCCTCATTTCAGAATTGTTTACAAATTCAAACACACTTCAAAGTATATTGAAAACATAATCAATTTGAAATGCGTTGATTTGATGTCAGGATGTATGAGATGTTAATATATTTTCTTTACATTTTCAGATGGATCCACCACTTCTGGTCATCTGGTTTCCGCCCCTGCCCAGTCACAGACCCCTCCCCATGCACACACCCCTGACCATGGCCAGACCCCTGCACAGACCCAGAGCCCTTCCCATGACCAAACTCCTGACCATGCCCAGACCACTGCCAGCCCTTCCCATAGTTCATATCCTGTCCCTCCCAAAAAACGCCCATACACCCCCCTTCGCCGCTCTCCCCGTATTCTGGCCCGTACAGCTGCCCAGACCCAAACTCCCCACTCCCCAGCTGTACGGCCTACCCCGGAGCGGCAGCTCACCACTCCCCAAGCCATTAACATCCCTCCCCAAGCCACTCCCATCCCTCCCCAAGCCAATCCCATCCCTCCCCCCTGTCTCAACCTTCATTGTCCTGGGTGTCGGATTGTCCTTCCCAGGCACAGCTGTAAGTATCATTCTAAATACACGTTATAAGATACTTAAAGGTACAGTGAAGTTAAATTTGTTAAATTGTGAATCAAATCCAGCATGCAATGTTAATCAAATTTATAATTTAATACTCTTATGAATTATTCGTCATTCTCTTGATATATTTTTTGAAACAAAGTAATTCCTATAATTAGTTTAAACAATAAAATAAATCTGGCCATCATTTCTTTATTGTTGGATGAATGTATCCATCAACCAGCAGGCACAAACAAAGTTGATAAACAAATATTGGCTTCCATAAAAAGCAACATTCTTGCATTCAAAATATAGCTTGAGAATTAAAACATATAATGAATATGTGTAATTTATAAAGATTTGTCATGTCATGCTCTATCTGAATCAGTCCATTAAATATTTAGGTTCAGTGTCCCTTTAATTGGATATCACTACATATACCAAACACCACTACTTGGATCCAACTATTTATGTACAAATGTTGATACATTATCTCTTGTCTAACCCAGTGGGAATGTAATTTCTTCAGGTTGCTATGTTTACACAGCTTGTCCTCAATGCCAAAATGTTTAAGGATAGGTGTGCCTACCACAGTCTAAATTTAATTTTTAAATTGCTGATGTAAGTACAATGTAAATCCTTTAACAAGATTTGATACACTCAAGCTGTATAAGTGGATCATCTAAAACCAATTAAAGGGGACAACATGTTTGAGTAACATGTCCCTTTAATGATTTCTGTCTGTCTGAATAACCTAATTCATGTGTAAAGAATAAATGTAAACTAATTGATGTAAAGAATTATTTGTCTTTATGATGACAATGTATGTAGTATAAATATTTGTGTAATTATCCTTAATATTTAATTTTATTTTATTTTAGGCTGTGACTCAGCATGGCTCATGCTAGAAGGTATAGCAAGAGTAGAGCAGGCCGTGTTGAGGAACGCAGCTGTCCTGAGAGGGATGAACGACACCATGCAGGCCCAGCTCCGGGTTCAGGACTTGACTCTGCGTGCAATTATGAGATTAAGTTCAAGGCCTGAATCTGGAGCTGGACATGCACAGGACAATGAAGAGGATGACCAGTAAGTGGAGGATCTGGATATGCTCCATGGTGGCAGATAAGAATCCTCCGTCCACATGTTGAATTTGTATTTTTATTGTTGCCATTTGGCCTTTTTAAAAGTTTATTGTTGTGCCTGTTGCACTCTTTTACCTTGTCATATGTCTCCAATGGGGCTATGCTGGCCCTTGGCAACTCTCTTCATGGACTGTGATGCACTGTGTTACCTTGTCATATGTCTCCAATGGGGCTATGCTGGCCCTTGGCAACTCTCTTCATGGACTGTGATGCACTGTGTTACCTTGTCATATGTCTCCAATGGGGCTATGCTGGCCCTTGGCAACTCTCTTCATGGACTGTGATGCACTGTGTTACCTTGTCATATGTCTCCAATGGGGCTATGCTGGCCCTTGGCAACTCTCTTCATGGACTGTGATGCACTGTGTTACCTTGCCATGTGTCTCCAATGGGGCTATGCTGGCCCTTGGCAACTCTCTTCATGGACTGTGATGCACTGTGTTACCTTGCCATGTGTCTCCAATGGGGCTATGCTGGCCCTTGGCAACTCTCTTCATGGACTGTGATGCACTGTGTTACCTTGTCATATGTCTCCAATGGGGCTATGCTGGCCCTTGGCAACTCTCTTCATGGACTGTGATGCACTGTGTTACCTTGTCATATGTCTCCAATGGGGCTATGCTGGCCCTTGGCAACTCTCTTCATGGACTGTGATGCACTGTGTTACCTTGCCATGTGTCTCCAATGGGGCTATGCTGGCCCTTGGCAACTCTCTTCATGGACTGTGATGCACTGTGTTACCTTGTCATATGTCTCCAATGGGGCTATGCTGGCCCTTGGCAACTCTCTTCATGGACTGTGATGCACTGTGTTACCTTGTCATATGTCTCCAATGGGGCTATGCTGGCCCTTGGCAACTCTCTTCATGGACTGTGATGCACTGTGTTACCTTGCCATGTGTCTCCAATGGGGCTATGCTGGCCCTTGGCAACTCTCTTCATGGACTGTGATGCACTGTGTTACCTTGTCATATGTCTCCAATGGGGCTATGCTGGCCCTTGGCAACTCTCTTCATGGACTGTGCTGCACTGTGTTACCTTGTCATATGTCTCCAATGGGGCTATGCTGGCCCTTGGCAACTCTCTTCATGGACTGTGATGCACTGTGTTACCTTGCCATGTGTCTCCAATGGGGCTATTCTGGCCCTTGGCAACTCTCTTCATGGACTGTGATGCACTGTGTTACCTTGCCATATGTCTCCAATGGGGCTATGCTGGCCCTTGGCAACTCTCTTCATGGACTGTGATGCACTGTGTTACCTTGTCATATGTCTCCAATGGGGCTATGCTGGCCCTTGGCAACTCTCTTCATGGACTGTGATGCACTGTGTTACCTTGTCATATGTCTCCAATGGGGCTATGCTGGCCCTTGGCAACTCTCTTCATGGACTGTGATGCACTGTGTTACCTTGCCATGTGTCTCCAATGGGGCTATGCTGGCCCTTGGCAACTCTCTTCATGGACTGTGATGCACTGTGTTACCTTGTCATATGTCTCCAATAGGGCTATGCTGGCCCTTGGCAACTCTCTTCATGGACTGTGATGCACTGTGTTACCTTGCCATGTGTCTCCAATGGGGCTATGCTGGCCCTTGGCAACTCTCTTCATGGACTGTGATGCACTGTGTTACCTTGTCATATGTCTCCAATGGGGCTATGCTGGCCCTTGGCAACTCTCTTCATGGACTGTGATGCACTGTGTTACCTTGTCATATGTCTCGAATGGGGCTATGCTGGCCCTTGGCAACTCTCTTCATGGACTGTGATGCACTGTGTTACCTTGTCATATGTCTCGAATGGGGCTATGCTGGCCCTTGGCAACTCTCTTCATGGACTGTGATGCACTGTGTTACCTTGTCATATGTCTCCAATGGGGCTATGCTGGCCCTTGGCAACTCTCTTCATGGACTGTGATGCACTGTGTTACCTTGTCATATGTCTCCAATGGGGCTATGCTGGCCCTTGGCAACTCTCTTCATGGACTGTGATGCACTGTGTTACCTTGTCATATGGCTCATATATTCCTTATTTTTACAAGATTATTTATAAACGTTGTGTATGTTTTCTTACATACTAATAAAATACATTTTATTTCACAAATCTTTGTCCTCATTCTTCCTGTTATTTTTTGAAAGCTCTAGTTTATGTTGTTGATCCTTAAAGGGACCTACCAAATATATTTGTTATAATAAAATCATATATGTAAGACAATAGTAAATGACTTTAAGATTAACATCTCCAATGTAATCTTATTATTTGTCTTTATATTATTTTCTCTTAGCTTTATCATTGCCTGATTATGATTAGCATAGTAATTTCTTTATATATGTATATATACAGGGAGTGCAGAATTATTAGGCAAGTTGTATTTTTGAGGATTAATTTTATTATTGAACAACAACCATGTTCTCAATGAACCCAAAAAACTCATTAATATCAAAGCTGAATATTTTTGGAAGTAGTTTTTAGTTTGTTTTTAGTTTTAGCTATTTTAGGGGGATATCTGTGTGTGCAGGTGACTATTACTGTGCATAATTATTAGGCAACTTAACAAAAAACAAATATATACCCATTTCATTTATTTATTTTTACCAGTGAAACCAATATAACATCTCAACATTCACAAATATACATTTCTGACATTCAAAAACAAAACAAAAACAAATCAGTGACCAATATAGCCACCTTTCTTTGCAAGGACATTCAAAATCCTGCCATCCATGGATTCTGTCAGTGTTTTGATCTGTTCACCATCAACATTGCGTGCAGCAGCAACCACAGCCTCCCACACACTGTTCAGAGAGGTGTACTGTTTTCCCTCCTTGTAAATCTCACATTTGATGATGGACCACAGGTTCTCAATGGGGTTCAGATCAGGTGAACAAGGAGGCCATGTCATTAGATTTTCTTCTTTTATACCCTTTCTTGCCAGCCACGCTGTGGAGTACTTGGACGCGTGTGATGGAGCATTGTCCTGCATGAAAATCATGTTTTTCTTGAAGGATTCAGACTTCTTCCTGTACCACTGCTTGAAGAAGGTGTCTTCCAGAAACTGGCAGTAGGACTGGGAGTTGAGCTTGACTCCGTCCTCAACCCGAAAAGGCCCCACAAGCTCATCTTTGATGATACCAGCCCAAACCAGTACTCCACCTCCACCTTGCTGGCGTCTGAGTCGGACTGGAGCTCTCTGCCCTTTACCAATCCAGCCACGGGCCCATCCATCTGGCCCATCAAGACTCACTCTCATTTCATCAGTCCATAAAACCTTAGAAAAATCAGTCTTGAGATATTTCTTGGCCCAGTCTTGACGTTTCAGCTTGTGTGTCTTGTTCAGTGGTGGTCGTCTTTCAGCCTTTCTTACCTTGGCCATGTCATTGAGTATTGCACACCTTGTGCTTTTGGGCACTCCAGTGATGTTGCAGCTCTGAAATATGGCCAAACTGGTGGCAAGTGGCATCTTGGCAGCTGCACGCTTGACTTTTCTCACTTCATGGGCAGTTATTTTGCGCCTTGGTTTTTCCACACGCTTCTTGCGACCCTGTTGACTATTTTGAATGAAACGCTTGATTGTTCAATGATCACGCTTCAGAAGCTTTGCAATTTTAAGAGTGCTGCATCCCTCTGCAAGATATCTCACTATTTTTGACTTTTCTGAGCCTGTCAAGTCCTTCTTTTGACCCATTTTGCCAAAGGAAAGGAAGTTGCCTAATAATTATGCACACCTGATATAGGGTGTTGATGTCATTAGACCACACCCCTTCTCATTACAGAGATGCACATCACCTAATATGCTTAATTGGTAGTAGGCTTTCGAGCCTATACAGCTTGGAGTAAGACAACATGCATAAAGAGGATGATGTGGTCAAAATACTAATTTGCCTAATAATTCTGCACTCCCTGTAGATTGGTATTTGTGTATATATGTATATTTCAATGTTCAGATCCATGTGTGTATTTAGAAACTCTGCATGAATTGATGCACCTTTACCAAATGATCTGAGTATTGATACAATGATATAATCCCTGTAAAGTGTTAATTTTATTGAAATAGTATTGTCTATGTGTATGCTCTTTTTAAAAATCAAAATAATGTCCCTTTAAGTGATGTTGATCACAATTGTTAATGAATGTATTTCCATTTGTAAAGCGTTTTTGTCCTTTTTACAAGAACAAGGACATATAATTTTATTAATAAACAATCTTATTGTAATGTTGACAGCACCTGTATTTCATTTTAAAATCTATATTATTGTAAAAGTGTAACCAAATAAATCTATGTGTGTAATGTAAATAATTTAGATGATGAATATTAGTTAACTAATATGTTAACAAAATACATCTCCTCCCATATATGGCTATAGGTAGGCGGACAATAATTAAACTTGAATAAATGACACGTTTAATCAATACATGTATAACTATTGTTATTCAACAACAATCCAAACATATCTTAAAACATCAATGGCATATGTATTTCTCATGTGTATCTTTTAAATGTTAAAGATATACACCATAGCTATAGTTCAAGGGACAGTCAAGTCCGAAAAGATGATTCATGATTTGTTGTCATTCCTAGATAGCAATCTACACACATACTAGTTCCTAAAATATAAATATGTTTCTTAGTGATATGCCAAGATGTCACTGAGTCCTTGTATTGTCTGCGGTTTTTCAGCGATCTCGGATGCGCCATGTTGCTTAAGACGTCACCTGCCAGGCTGTCCAATGATTCCTTGTATTGACTGACGTTCTTACGTGATCAGGAATATGCCTTTTATTGGATTGCGTTTTGACGCGATCAAGGATGCGCCTTTTTTTTTGGGCGTTCTTACGTGATCAATAATGTGCCTTTCATTGGATGGCGTTCTTACGTGATCAAGGAAGCGCCATGTTAAGACGGCACATGTAAAGGTAAAAAAACGTCTGATTGGATTACGTAGTCCCGCAATATTTGTGCACGTTAAAAACGTTTGTGACTGCAGCCAATTTTAAAAAGCTTGCGAATATGTATTATTTGCATCATGTTACATTGTTGACCCGTAGCTGATAAAGACCACCACATTCTCTTTTGCTGGATGTCTGGTTGAATCAACGAACGAAAGCAAAATGTTTTCATGCATAGGATATTTCTAGGCAAGTGCAAATCTCTATAGTCCATGTTTAATATGTTTGTCAACAATATGTTCCTTTTTCTGAAAAATTAATGTTGTGTTTAATGTTGAATATATCTAATTAATAAATATGCGCTATTGTGTTTGAATAAAGTAATCAATATGCATTTATCTTTATCATATGCTAAATATATGATGCCGACTTCTTCTAAATGTAATTTCGTTGTATATTTTATTAAAGGTTCATTAGACACTCACATTATAAATCAAAAGCTTTGATTTTGTCTCTAGTTAGATAGTCCATTGTTTAACCAATACGTTTATTTTTTCTTCTGTTCTAAGAAAATGTAAGTAATTTTCTGACTCCTCGCAAAGCCTCTGAGTTTCATGTGAGTACCATCTCCAGCTTTCTCCAGTTTGTGTAAAGGGTCTTTTCATATGTTAATGATGGGGTATTGTGTTGTTTTACGGTTGTAATGGGGGTTCATCTATATTTTCAATATAGCTAACCCTATTTTATTTTCAAGTGTTTGAAGCTTTTTAATATTGATATCAGTATATGTTAATCTTGTTGTTTGTAGTAGTGTCTATTACATACAGTTATGTTAAAAATATAGGATACTGTCCATTGAATGCAAATGTTGTTTTTTGTATTATGTATGAGATCCACATAGTTTAATCTTCAAATATATTATTGTTAGCATATTTTCACCCCCCCCCCACTCCTAAAAGGACTTTAAACCATATTCATTGTTAAAAAAAAATGTCTTTACAATAAAATATTAACTCAATAATGTCTCTTAAAGAAAATAGACTTTATTTAACACGTCAATATAAATGTGATTTCAATATTTATTTTTTAACAAAGTACATGTAGATATACCAACAAGCTTCAAATATGTGTTAGCATATGTAATGTTGTTAAAGGGACAGTTTAGAAAAAAAATAATGTTTTTCATTATTCTAAAAGTCAATTATGTAATATCAAGGATATCAAATGTTTCTCAACAATTGAACATTTGTCTGGGTTTATTTAAATTTGCTATCTAAACCTATGAGGTTGGTGTGCTCATTTCTTCAATCTTGAAGAGTGCTTGTAATCATTATACAATTTGAGCACTAGAGGGCATTTGGATAGCATTTGTATATGTAAAACCTTGTGCTCATACAGCATATTATTGACCATGTATTGATCATTGATATCTAAAATGTTGTTATGTATGAACAACAAATAAGTGGTCATTTTTCATAGTCATAGATACAAGGGTAAGCACATAAGTCACACATGTATTTCTCCATGTTTTGTTGTTTCAAACTTTATAATGCGTAATACAGTGTTTTCTTTGTAATCAATAATTTTCTGACTGTCCCTTTAAGCTGTGTTATTGGCATTCAAACAGTAATATGCCATCATGGATAATTGTTATGGTAATTTAGTTAGCGATTCGGGAAACAGTTTGGACATCACATCACAGAAACCAATCAATATCATGAACAAGGATAGGTATGTGATGATGTGGTTTTCACACACTTATAATCCACACTCTGCAAACAATCTGCCTCCATGGACCCGGTCACATAGAAGTAGATTATATACAGAGTGTGGTCCACAAGTGTATGAAAACCACATCATCACATACCTATCCATTACACATTAAATTAAAAAAACCAGTGAAGAGGAAAAAAAATACTTACTTCCTCTTCCTTCCCCTCTTCCCACGGGGCTGAGGCTCTGGGAGAGGCAACTGCCGACTCCGAAGAGTCCTCCTTGGAGCTGTTGTGGGAAGAGTGGAAGGAAGAGTACTGGGACGACCAAGGTGAGGAGTAGATGGCTGAGGAGGAGAAGATGGATGAGGAGGAGAAGATGGCTGAGGAGGAGAAGATGGCTGAGGAGGAGTAGATGGCTGAGGAGGATGAGTAGATGGCTAAGGAGGAGGAGTAGATGGCTGAGGAGGATGAGATGGGCCGGCAGGAGGAGATGGCCCAGCAGCAAGAGGCCCAGCAACAAGAGGCCCAGCAACAGGAGGTAGACCAGCATGCGCCTCCCGGAAAAAAGTGAACATTTCTTGGTGAAGCTGAAACATTCTGGTTTGTCCTTCTTCTATTCGATTCAGTATGTTGATGATTTCATTTTGTCCTTGAATAATTTGATTTTGGCCATCAAGTATTCTGTTGCGTCCTTCTATATTTTCTATCCGGGAGGTACGCATCTGGTCTATGTAGTCCAGTAGAACCCGCACCTCCGCTATTTCCTCTTGTTGTGCTTGTTGTACCCGTGCACAGCGGGGTGCCCGTGCACGGCGGAGTGCGGGTCTTTGAGGGACCTCGGGTTCCGAGGGTTCCGCGGGATCCTCCTGTGCTTCCGGGGCCTCTTCATCATCTCCCGTGCGCTGTTCGTCACGGGGGGCCTCTTCCCTCCGAAGTGGAAATTCCTCACCACCACTCTCATCCCGGGGAGATGCAGGAGGCTGTGCTGCCTCGTCCCCAGACTCTGTATATTAAAAAAAAAGAAAAAAAGAAATGTATATATTAGCATATTTGCAAATAAAGGTTTAAATGACTTAGCTTACGATACAATTACAAATGCAGAATCATTAATCCACTTTGAAATCTAACAAACAATCAATACGATTTCCGCTTTTTATAAACCGTGTTTGTGATATCTGTGGTCAATGTGAATGTTTTTGCGTTTGTTTTCAGTCTGTTTAAATGCACACCTAACCTATAGCCTAGATACTGATGTAACCGCAAAGTAATTGAATGCGTGTAAACAACGTTATAGCATTAATCTGATCCTTAACACATGAAACCCAATGTTTTATCTTTCATGATTTAGAAGCATACATTTTGTATCAACTTTCGAATGTACTTTTCTTATCTAATTCGCTTAATTCTCTGGATATTCTTTGCTGAAAAGCATATCTAAATATGCTTCTAAGATGCTGATTGTTAGCTGAATATAGCTGCCTCCTGTGATTGTTTTACCGTGTGCATGGCTATTTCTTCATTAAAATATATCTCAAGAATGAATCAAATTAGGTAATATAAGTACATTTGAATGTTTTGTCAAATTGTATTCGCTACCTCAATCATGAAAGTAAATGTTTGCGTATAGTGTCCATTGAAATACATTCGTATGTGAAATTATTGTTCAATGAGCTTACCGTCAGATGAGAGTGGCAGGTTCCCGGTATCGATTCCTCCGATACCGACTACTTCCACCTCGGAGATGCTGGGCCGCAACATTTCCTCCCATCGGCAGTACTCGATTTCAATGGCAGGGCCGCCACCGGTTCCTGCGGCATGTCGGGCCTCCAGGCTTAACTTTTTTTTCAGTTCCAGTTTACAGTCCCGGTAGCGATGTTTGATCGAATCCATATCTCGGTTCCGGCCACCCACTGCATTGACTGCATTCCTGATCTCGTTCCAGAGCCTCCTCTTCTCAGTCGGGGTGGTCTTTTGGTGCTGCAGCATCCTATGCCTGGCCATATAGGCCTCTACGAGGGCCTCCTTCTCCTCCATCGTAAACCTCGCCTCCCTAGTCGCCTTGGCCTTCCCCTGTGACGATGCCCTCTGTTTCCCGGACTGTGAAGCCCTACTCTGACCGCCACTGGGCCCAGCCACTTGGTCATCTTGAACCAAGTGGCTGGGTCCACCCACCGCTTCCACCCCCGCTTCCTGCCCCCCTTCCTGCCCTGTTCCTCTCCCCCTCCCTCTACTCCCCCCTCTACCTGTCCCCTGCCTGGCCTCCATCTCTTCCCTAAACTAAACCCCAAATAATCAAACAAAAAGTGAGTGTGATGAAATTAAAGGGGGGCAAAATAAAGAACTAAAAAGACAAAAAAGGTGCTTAAAGTGTGAGAGGGATGTAAAAAACAAAGAGGGTAAGGAGTATTTAAATAAACGAAAAGAATAAGACTAAAAGGAGGATATGTAAACTAAATGTAACTAGGGGATGGGTATGGGATGGGTATGGGGTATGGGATAAGAGTAAATGGGATGAAAGGGAATGGGACTACAAGGAATGGGGTATGGAGTGTAGTATGAGGGGGTAGGGGGTATGGAGTGTATGTAGTGTTATTGATAAGTGTATGTATGTATTGAATGTGTTTGCGTGTAAATGTGTTAAGTGTACAGAAAAATCACTCGCTCGCTAACTCACACTACTTCTAATTATCACTAACAAACACTCCCACTAACGCTCACTAACTACCACTAACTGACGCTCCCACTAACAACTCTCACTAATAACTCCCACTAACTCACTCACGCTCCCACTAACAGACTCTCTCCCACTCCCACTAACTCACTCACTCTCTCACGCTAACACTAACTCACTCTCAAAAATTCTCAAACTCTCTATTCTTAAACCTCCAATCTCCAAAGACCCAACAGCAACACAGTCAAAGAAGCCCTGCTTGTGTGGTGCTTATATACCCTGTGTAAATGTTTAATGATGTCCCAATTTCCGTTGTAAATAGTGTTCAGGTGTGCTTTATTAGCAATTAATATTATTGCAATGTGTATTAAGTGTGTGAATTTGCGCATGCTCATTTAGAGTTGGTATTTGTGGAATGTGTAGAATGCGATGATGTCATAGTGTTCGTTTTAGCTTTCATTGTCCAAAAGTATTCTTTATAAATGTGAATTTGCGATGGTGTGTTCTTCGTGAAGTGTTGTATATGTATGTTTGTCATAATATATAGTGATATTGAATGCGATTTTGTTTCGAGTGTATGTATATCTTTTTTAATCCTTGTTGTTATTTTGCGATTTTCCGCATCTTAAAGTATATGCGTATTCCCCGTATAAAATTGTATTAAAACATCCCCCGCTTGTGAATGTGTAATGCTTGTGTGCTTTGTTGATTGATTGTTGTTGTGACATTTGCGGCGTGTTATTGTTGTGCATGATGTGGTATGCGTCATATGACCGAGCTGTACGTATTCTCGCGAGATCGAGTGTTAGGTGAAAAAAGCAATTTTTTGCATTTCCCATTGATCTCTATGGGAGACTGTCTAACGCGGGCAGTATTACGCGTGTGACATACACGCGTTAGGAGCATCGTTAGATGGTCTTATTTTAGCTCTAAATACCTGAGTTAAACAATGCCGTGCGTTAGACATAAACATGCGTGGCGTTAACAACCCATCTACCGCCGAACTCCAAATCTAGGCCTAAGAGAGGCCTAGAAATTCAATGGAGATATTGTAAATATTGCTGTTACTAATATATATGTACTTTGTTCTTACAGTTTGTGTTTAAAAATACAAAATGCGGATGTTATTTAAGACCCAAAAGTGGTCTCTTTTGTTTAGGAAAGAACCTAGTGGCCTCATGTGACAATCAGGAGGGTAAATGAACATTAGGCATTCGATTAATACACTATACCTGGGAATTTTTCTTTTAGGAATATACAATGTATAAAAACTCCATACAATATAATATCTGTATTTGTTATAACCATAAAAAGGTTTGTTGCTCTTTTGCAAAATCTCCCCTAAATGTGGAGTCTCAGTTTTAGGGAAAGATATGCAGTGAGCGTTTTTATATTGAAATTGATAAATGCCCCAAATATAGAGTAACCTTAGAAATATCTCAGGCTAGTAATATAGTGATTGTGGATTGTTCCCAGAATAAATGAACAAGTAATTCAGTGAACAAAGTGACTCTAGCTTGGAAAACAAACAGTCCCGCATACATCCGTCTTCACACACTCACACAGGCAATTGTATTATTTACAAGTATTTACATTTAGAATCCGGTTACTTGAATAAGCAAAGTCTAAGCGGTGAAACTGAAGCGTTCCGGTATATAGGAGTATGGAGTTTATATCGCTTACCGGAGCTTCCAGCTGGAGATAGAGAGTGACTTCCGTGCGCTCATACACAGCGTCTGTAGCGTGTGGAGAGGAACGCTGTGTGAGTGTGACTTCCGGGTGTAGCGTAGGAGCGATCAGCTGGAGCAGGCTGATCAGGAGAGTAGGGAGACACAGCAGCTGATCCGATATGAGAGCAGAGGCAGTGAAAGAGATTCCCAAACAAAGGTAATTCCTGGGAAGGAATTATTTAGATATATGACCTGAAGATTATGGAAAGAGGTATAGAGCTTCAGAAATAAGTGTACTCTAAGGAATCAACACCAATAATCAGGCAGTGTTAAGGTGTCAATAGGTGGTTTATATATATAGAGAGGAAGTAGGTGGGAGGGATATACCTTAAAGGTATATCACAGTTCCCCCCACTCAAGGGACCCCCCTCAAAGAAGCCAGACAAGGCTTGAAAGGGTTCCTGAGATGGAAATGTCTCAGAAGAGCCGGAGCATGGATATCAGAATGAAGCTGCCAGGAATTCTCCTCGGGTCCGTAACCCTTCCATTTCACAAGATATTCCAAATGTCTGCGACGTAACCTAGAGTCAAGAATTTTCTCCACCTCAAATTCTTCCTGACCATCAAGAACAACAGGAGTCGGAGGGACTGTGGATTGTCCCAGAGGATCCGATTTATAGGGTTTCAGAAGAGACACATGAAACAAATTGTGTATCTTGAAATCTCTTGGTAGAGTTAGTTTAACCGCATTTTCATTGAGAATCATCTCTATGGGGAATGGACCTAAAAACTGATTAGCCAGTTTTTTTACTAGGCAGTTGCAATCTGAGATGTTTTGTGGATAAGAGAACCAGATCACCGGTCTTATAAACTGGTGTTTGTCTGTGTCGTCTATCATAATAAAGCTTCTGCCTTTCCTTTGCTTCAGTGAGATGGACTTTCAATAAATCCAGTCTTGCTTGTAGAGAAGAGGCATAATCCAAGGCACTTGGAGAATTTACAGTTGACTTAGCGAGAGTTATGGATGTTGGATGATAACCATAAGTTGCGAAAAACGGTGTCATTTTTGTGGATGAGGAGATGGAGTTGTTGTAGGAAAACTCAGCTAATGGTAAATAGGAGATCCAATCATCCTGTAAATGGGTGATGTAACACCGGAGATACTGTTCCAAGGTTTGATTTAGTCTCTCCGTTAACCCATTAGTCTGAGGGTGAAAAGCTGTTGAATACCTAACGTCGATTTTCAAAAGCTTACTAAGGGATCTCCAAAAAGAAGAGGTGAACTGGGTTCCGCGGTCAGAGATTATGACTTTGGGTAACCCATGAAGACGTACTATTGACTCTATAAAAGCTTGGGCTGTGATTTTAGCAGTGGGCAGACCTAGTAAAGGGGTGAAATGAGCTAATTTAGTTAAATAATCTATCACCACAAATATCGTATTGTATTTTTGTGATTTGGGTAGATCAACTATAAAATCCATTGATATTACGGTCCAGGGTTTATCAGGTATCGGTATGGATGTTAATAAGCCAATTGGTTTTTTGTGTTCTAATTTGTTTCGAGCACATACATCACAATAAGAAACATAATGTTATATATACTGATCAATATGTGGCCACCAGAAATATCTTTTTGTTAGTTCTATTGTCTTCTGTATGCCTGTATGTCCAGACAAAACATTATCATGGGTATAGGACAAAACGGTTTTTCTAAGTTGAGGCGGAATATATAATCTGTCTTTGTGATAGAATAAATTAGTTGATGGATCTTTAATACAAGAGTCGGGTATCTCTGTATCTTTGGAGAGAGCGGTTAGAACTTCCGTTTCGAAAGTAGTGAGGGTCCCAATAATCTTATTCTCAGGTATTATTGGAGTTGTAGTGATGAGATGTGGTTGATTATCATGTTGTCTGGATAAGGCATCAGCCTTAATGTTTAGAGTTCCAGGCTTGTATGTCAATTGAAAATTAAATTGATCCAGAAATAAGGACCAACGGACTTGGCGGGCAGAGAGGGTCTTGTTAGTTTTAAGGAACTCTAAGTTTTTGTGATCAGTATAGATCTTAGAAGGTTCTAATGTACCTTCCAAGAAATGTCTCCAATGTTCCAACAAGTTTTTTATAGCTAATAGCTCTTTATCGCCTATGCTATAGTTCTTTTCAGCAGGTAAATAAGTTTAGAGTAGAAGGCTATGGGGTGGAGATCTTTAGTATGTTTATTTTGTTGTGACAAGACTGCTCCTATACCAGAGTTTGACGCATCTACTTCTACTATAAAAGGTAGTCGATAATCTGGTAAACTTAAGACTGGTGCTGTGGTAAAACTTTTCTTTAAAGTGTTGAAAGCATTTTGAGCCTCATCTGTCCATAGGTATTTGTTTTTACAACTAGTTAACAATGTCAGGGGTTTTACTATGGAAGAGAAATTTCCAATAAACTTTCTGTAAAAATTTGCAAATTCTATAAATCTTTGTAAAGCCTTAATGTTTGTAGGAGTTGGCCAATCTAGGATAGTGGTGATTTTATCTGGGTCCATTTGGACTTTATTTGGTGTTATAATAAACCCCAAAAACTTTATGTGATTTGTGTGAAATATACATTTTTCCTGTTTTGCATATAATTTATGTTCTCTGAGTCTTGTTAGAACCCATCGTACGTGTTTCTCATGATCAGCCAGTGTTTTGGAGTATATCAAGATATCATCTAAGTAGATGATAACACATATGTCAATTAAGTCATGGAATATTTCGTTAATGAAATATTGAAAGGTTGCCGGGGCGTTGCAAAGACCGAAAGGCATTACGTTGTATTGATAAAACCCGTACCTGGTTCGGAATGCAGTCTTCCACTCATCGCCCTTTTTTATTCGGATCAAATTATAGGCACCTTTTAGGTCAAGTTTTGTGAAAATTGTGGCTTCAGACAGTCTTTCTAGTAATTCTGGAATTAATGGTAAGGGGTAACGATTTTTTATTGTGATCTTATTTAGGGCTCTATAATCAATAATTGGTCTTAATGTACCATCTTTGTTTGTTACAAAAAACATACCTGCTGCAGCAGGTGATGTGGAATGAGAGATGAATCCTTTTTTGAGGTTTTCATCTAAATATATACGTAAGTCAGAAAGTTCTTTTTGAGACATAGAATAAACTCTACCATGAGGTATTTGAGAACCAGGGATTAAATCAATTGGGCAGTCAAATATTCTATGAGGAGGGAGGTTTTCAGCCTCCTTCAAATTGAACACATCCTCCAAGTCCTGATAAACCTCTGGTATCGGTTGGATACTTGCAATGCTTGCATGAGGATAGCAAGTATTCTGACAATAATCAGAATTTAATGAGATTTTATGGAGTGACCAGTCTATTAATGGGTTATGGGTTTTTAACCAAGAGTACCCTAGAATTATGTTGTGCATAGAAATTGGTATTATATCAAAAGAAAGGTACTCAGTATGTGAAGCAGATATAGTAATCTGAAGTGGTATAGTGTGGTGCGTGATGGGTCCTTTTTGTATAGTGGAACCATCTATTAATGTAACATACACAGGATTTTGTTTGCACACCGTGGGTATTTTATTAGCAATAACTTATTTGTGTCAATATACACCCCTGAAGCCCCTGAGTCAACAAAAGCATTAGTCTGAAGATTGTTTTGGTCCCACTGTAAAAAGAGAGAGGTGATTAATTGATCTGTTTTGTTATCATTGTATAAATGTTCTAAAGTTACTTTCTTACCCTTCTTTTGTTTTTCCAACAAAGGACAGGCTGAAACTGCATGCTCTTTATTTGCGCAATATAAGCACAAATTGGAAAGACAGTGCCTGGTCTTTTCTTCAGGGGATAGCGGACCCCTAATAGTTCCTATCTCCATGGGAATGGAACTTGTAGAAATTTTTTCATGAGGTGGATTTGATGAGTAGTAATGTTTTGGAGAAATCTCAAAACTTCCTTTCTCTGCCTTTCTTTCTCGAATCCTCCGGTCCAGAGTGGTGCTTAGTTTTATTAATCCTGCTAGGCTTTCAGGCATGTCCAGACGAGACAACTCATCTTTCAATACTTCGGATAATCCTAAGCGAAATTGGTTACGTAAACTGACTTCATTCCATAAGGAATCACTGGCCCACATTTGGAAGTCTGTGGTGTATTCCTCCACGGTTCGTTTTCCCTGTTTCAGGGAACGTAGTTTAGTCTCAGCTATTATTTGAGTGTGAGTATCTTCATATAACTCAGACATGGCTGAAAAGAAATCCTCTAGGGAATCCAATATCGGGTTATTTGATTCAAAAAACCTATTTGCCCAGGTTCTGGGTTCACCTGTAAGGTACGAAATTGCTGTACATACTTTATTCTTTCAGAATGATAAGTGCGGGGCTTGAGAGAAAATAACAAACCACAGGCCTTTTTAAAATCCCTAAATGTGGATCTTTTACCAGAGAAAGGGATAGGAGGCTGAACCTGTGGTTCTGGTATTTCTGAGGGTTTAGGGGTTAAACACTCTACTATTAAAGTTCTTAAAGTGGCAGTCTCTGCTTGTACCTCTGTTAACCCACGAGCCAGATAATCCAGCTTTTGATGGATATTATTAAACACAGTCTGAATCTCTGTGGGGTCCATTTTTCTTATGGATAGATGTACTGCAGTGATTTTAGGCCTGATTATACTGTTATAACCATAAAAAGGTTTGTTGCTCTTTTGCAAAATCTCTCCTAAATGTGGAGTCTCAGTTTTAGGGAAAGATATGCAGTGAGCGTTTTTATATTGAAATTGATAAATGCCCCAAATAAAGAGTAACCTTAGAAATATCTCAGGCTAGTAATATAGTGATTGTGGATTGTTCCCAGAATAAATGAACAAGTAATTCAGTGAACAAAGTGACTCTAGCTTGGAAAATAAACAGTCCCGCATACATCCGTCTTCACACACTCACACAGGCAATTGTATTATTTACAAGTATTTACATTTAGAATCCGGTTACTTGAATAAGCAAAGTCTAAGCGGTGAAACTGAAGCGTTCCGGTATATAGGAGTATGGAGTTTATATCGCTTACCGGAGCTTCCAGCTGGAGATAGAGAGTGACTTCCGTGCGCTCATACACAGCGTCTGTAGCGTGTGGAGAGGAACGCTGTGTGAGTGTGACTTCCGGGTGTAGCGTAGGAGCGATCAGCTGGAGCAGGATGATCAGGAGAGTAGGGAGACACGGCAGCTGATCCGATATCAGAGCAGAGGCAGTGAAAGAGATTCCCAAACGATGGTAATTCCTGGGAAGGAATTTTTTAGATATATGACCTGAAGATTATGGAGAGAGGTATAGAGCTTCAGAAATAAGTGTACTCTAAGGAATCAACACCAATAATCAGGCAGTGATAAGGTGTCAATAGGTGGTTTATATATAGAGAGAGGAAGTAGGTGGGAGGGATATACCTTAAAGGTATATCACAGTATTCCATGAATGATATGTTATATTGCTTCATAATTTATGTATGCCTTATTTTAGTTATCAAATAAAAATCTATAAAAAAAATGGTTCTACCAAATTCCTAGCAGAACCAATTACGAGTTTCTGAATGGGTAAATCAACTGGTCGATTTCGTTGGGAGGAAAACTTTTAATAAAAAGGACCATTTCTTAAAGAACATACAAATGTCCCGTTCATTATTCATATCTGTATTGAGTTGTTCTAAAATGCATTGTTTTTTTTAAATATTTTTTAATTTCTGAGATACTAGTAATGTTTGTTTCTTTCCACTTTCTAAAAATTAAATATCTTACCGCAAGGATAATCATATTAATAAAAAAAATTGTTGTTGGTTCTGAGTTTCTTCCCACATAAAAATTACTTGCAACAAAGAAAAGTTCCTGATAGGTAGTTTTATTGTATTAGAGGTCCAATAAGCTATTTTTTGCCAGAGTTGACTAATTTTAGGACACTCCGAAATCATATGAAGCAAATTAGCCGAAGGATATGAACATTTTGGCCATTTATTAAAACTGGGATAGCCCCACCTAGCTCCTTTTCTGGCGTATAATATGTCCTATAAAGCAATCTAACATGAGATTGTGTCCAAGTTGAGGATAATCTAGTCTAAGAGACCAGTCAGATAGACTTCTGAACCAAGCACATGTTTATATCCTCCAAGGGGATCACATTTTTCCAGTTTTGAGATATATCTTGTAAGTTTAATTCACTCCTATAGGAGGTACATAAGTGATACCCTGGAGATATAGATAAACGCCCATTTTTAGCCAGTAGCAGCCAATTCTCAATTTTGCCCCAGGACCAGCTCAACCATGTTCAGCAATTAACTTAGAAACATAGGCCTAGATTTGGAGTTTGGCGTTAGCCGTGAAAACCAGCGTTAGAGGCTCCTAACGCTGGTTTTAGGCTACCGCCGGTATTTGGAGTCACTCAAAATAGGGTCTAACGCTCACTTTTCAGCCGCGACTTTTCCATACCGCAGATCCCCTTACGTAAATTGCGTATCCTATCTTTTCAATGGGATCTTTCTAACTCCGGTATTTAGAGTCGTGTCTGAAGTGACAAAACTCCAGCCGCAGGAAAAAAGTCAGTAGTTAAGAGCTTTCTGTGCTAACGTCGGTTTATAAAGCTCTTAACTACTGTGCTCTAAAGTACACTAACACCCATAAACTACCTATGTACCCCGAAACCGAGGTCCCCCCACATCGCCGCAACTCGATTACATTTTTTTAACCCCTAATCTGCCATCTTGGATGACGTCCCTTAAAGGAACCGTCATTCGGCTAGTAGGCGTTGGGAGAAGAGGATGTTCCGCGTCAGAGGTCTGCAAGATGGATCCGGAAGAAAGAAGATTGAAGATGCCGTTGATAGAAGACTTCATCCGGATCATGGACCTCTTCAGCTCCCGCTTGGATGAAGACTTCATCCGGATCATGGACCTCTTCAGCTCCCGCTT
Source organism: Bombina bombina (assembly GCF_027579735.1). Classification (NCBI taxonomy): domain Eukaryota; kingdom Metazoa; phylum Chordata; class Amphibia; order Anura; family Bombinatoridae; genus Bombina; species Bombina bombina. The sequence goes on along the minus strand of NC_069500.1, from coordinate 427,425,566 downwards.
GGATGAAGACTTCAGCCGGATCATGGACCTCTTCAGCCCCCCGCTTGGGCTTGGATCAGGACATCGGAGGAGCTCTTCAGGACGGATCGGTGAACCTGGCAGGGTGAAGATAAGGTAGGAAGATCTTCAGGGGCTTAGTGTTAGGTTTATTTAAGGGGGGTTTGGGTTAGATTAGGGGTATGTGGGTGGTGGGTTGTAATGTTGGGGGGGTATTGTATGTTTTTTTTTACAGGCAAAAGAGCTGAATTCTTTGGGGCATGCCCCGCAAAGGGCCCTGTTCAGGGCTGGTAAGGTAAAAGAGCTTTGAACTTTAGTAATTTAGAATAGGGTAGGGCATTTTTTTATTTTGGGGGGCTTTGTTATTTTATTAGGGGGCTTAGAGTAGGTGTGATTAGTTTAAAATTGTTGTAATATTTTTATTATATTTGTAAATATTTTTTTATTTTTTGTAACTTAGTTCTTTTTTATTTTTTGTACTTTAGCTAGTTTATTTAATTGTATTTATTTGTAGGAATTGTATTTAATTAATTTATTGATAGTGTAGTGTTAGGTTAATTGTAGGTAATTGTAGGTAGTTTATTTAATTAATTTATTGATAGTGTAGTGTTAGGTTAATTGTAGGTAATTGTAGGTAGTTTATTTAATTAATTTATTGATAGTGTAGTGTTAGGTTTAATTGTAACTTAGGTTAGGATTTATTTTACAGGTAATTTTGTAATTATTTTAACTATTTTAGCTATTAAATAGTTCTTAACTATTTAATAGCTATTGTACCTGGTTAAAATAAATACAAAGTTACCTGTAAAATAAATATAAATCCTAAAATAGCTATAATATAATTATAATTTATATTGTAGCTATATTAGGATTTATTTTACAGGTAAGTATTTAGCTTTAAATAGGAATAATTTATTTAATAAGAGTTAATTAATTTCGTTAGATGTAAATTATATTTAACTTAGGGGGGTGTTAGTGTTAGGGTTAGACTTAGCTTTAGGGGTTAATACATTTATCAGAATAGCGGTGAGCTCTAGTTGGCAGATTAGGGGTTAATAATTGAAGTTAGGTGTCGGCGATGTTAGGGAGGGCAGATTAGGGGTTAATACTATTTATTATAGGGTTAGTGAGGCGGATTAGGGGTTAATAACTTTATTATAGTAGCGCTCAGGTCCGGTCGGCAGATTAGGGGTTAATAAGTGTAGGCAGGTGGAGGCGACGTTGTGGGGGGCAGATTAGGGGTTAATAAATATAATATAGGGGTCGGCGATGTTAGGGCAGCAGATTAGGGGTACATAGGGATAATGTAAGTAGCGGCGGTTTACGGAGCGGCAGATTAGGGGTTAATAATAATATGCAGGGGTCAGCGATAGCGGGGGCGGCAGATTAGGGGTTAATAAGTGTAAGGTTAGGGGTGTTTAGACTCGGGGTACATGTTAGGGTGTTAGGTGCAGACGTAGGAAGTGTTTCCGCATAGCAAACAATGGGGCTGCGTTAGGAGCTGAACGAGGCTTTTTTGCAGGTGTTAGGTTTTTTTTCAGCTCAAACAGCCCCATTGTTTCCTATGGGAGAATCGTGCACGAGCACGTTTTTGAGGCTGGCCGCTTGCGTAAGCAACTCTGGTATCGAGAGTTGAAGCTGCGTTAAAAATGCTCTACGCTCCTTTTTTGGAGCCTAAAGCAGCCTTTATGTGGACTCTCAATACCAGAGTTATTTTTATGGTGAAAGAAAAAAGCCGGCGTTAGTTTTTCGGGTCGTTACCGACAAAACTCCAAATCTAGCCGATAGTGCCTAACTTGCAAATAAGCAAAGAAATCTTTGTTTGGGATTTGAAATTCTTGACTAAGTGCAGAGAAAGTCTTAACTGCTCGAACCTCATAATCCAAAAATTAGGGGACCCGGTTTAGACCAAGATTATTCCATCTTTGAAACAAGGCAGACTGTGTACCTTGTTGAAATTCTGGGTTCCCCAAAATAGTTTGGAATTTGGGAATACTGGTATTGATCCCAAGTATTAAGCATAACTTCCACCAAGCTAAAATTGGTGTATATACTGGTTTAATTTGCTTTACCTTCTTCAGAATCAAATTATTTTGACAGTGTAACACTGCAACCATTAAGAATGGATAAATCATGTTACTCTCAAGTTTGTTATTTGTAGAATAATCCAAATTTAAAATCCAATCAATCACTATCCTAGCAAGGAACACTAGATTGTAAATACGTAAATCAGGTAAAGCCAGGCCTCCAAATCTTTTTTGCAAAAAAAGTTTATTAAGTGAAATTCGTGGTTTCCTACTCTGTCATATAAATTACCAAATTTCAACATTTAAATCCTGTATATCTTTCCCCTTCAGCAACACAGGTGTATTTTGAAGAACATATAAAAATGTTGGTAAGAGAACCATTTTAAATAAATGCAATCCAACCAGATATTGAAAGTTGAAAATTCTGCCAATTTTTCATGGATTCTTTAACTTTGTCTAACACAGGAAGATTATTAAGGTTGTACCACATTTCAGGTTGAAGGAAGATGTGAATGCCTAGATATATGAATGAAATTGTTATTACTTTAAAGGGAATTTCTGCAGAGGAGTCACTATTTTTCCTAATCCAGAGTATTTCTGATTTAGAGGCGTTCACTTTATAGCCAGAGAAAGACCCAAAAAGTACTATAATTAAAAACAGTTTAGGGATATTAACCTTGGTATTGGATATATATAAAAGGATGTAATCCGCATATAAAACGATTTTTAATTCTTTCTGTTCTATTATTATGCTTTCTAGGTGCTGCCGAACCATTATGGCTAAGGGTTTGATCGCTATGTCGAACAGCAATGGGGATAGGGGACATCCCTGGCGCGTACCCCTGCCAAGAGTTATCCCGGTAGAGAGATTGTTATTGACTATTAATTTCTTATAAGGTTTATTATATAAGTTGACAATAAAATTAACAAAATTTTCTTTGAACCCAAACTTAAATAAAGAGAATAGTAAATGATCATAGTTTACAGAATAAAATGCTTTTTCAGCGTCAATTGAAATGATTGCTAAATCCGAGGAGTTAAGTCCCTTCTGTCCTAGATGCTCCTGAATAAAATTAAAATAGTCAATAGTTAAGAAAAGTTCTCGGATTTTAGCAGCCGGATTTCGTTTATGCGGAAAGCCTGTCTGATCTTTATGAATAATGTTAAGTAACAAATTCTGTATTCGTTTTGCAAGAATGGCAGTGAGTATTTTGTAGTCCGAGTTAAGTAGTGCTATGGGTCTATGCAATTCTTTCTTCATGGGCTCTTTCCCTTGTTTCAAAATGAATTTTGTTTTCTCCAAATATCTATTACAGCTACAGTGGGGAAAAAAGTATTTAGTCAGCCACAAATTGTGCAAGTTCTCCCACTTAAGAAGATGAGAGGGGCCTGTAATTTTCATCATAGGTATACCTCAACTATGAGAGACAAAATGTGGAAACAAATCCAGACAATCACATTGTCTGATTTGGAAAGAATTTATTTGCAAATTATGGTGCAAAATAAGTATTTGGTCACCTACAAACAAGCAAGATTTCTGGCTCTCACAGACCTGTATCTTCTTCTTTAAGAGGCTTCTCTGTCCTCCACTCATTTCCTGTATTAATGGCACCTGTTTGAACTTGTTATCAGTATAAAAGACACCTGTCCACAACCTCAAACAGTTACACTCTAAACTCCACTATGGTGAAGACCAAAGAGCTGTCGAAGGACACCAGAAACAAAATTGTAGACCTCCACCAGGCTGGGAAGACTGAATCTGCAATAGGCAAGCAGCTTGGTGTGAAGAAATCAACTGTGGGAGCAATAATTAGATAAAGGAAGACATACAAGACCTCTGATAATCTCCCTCGATCTGGGGCTCCACGCAAGATCTCAACCCGTGGGGTCAAAATGATCACAAGAATGGTGAGCAAACATCCCAGAACCACATGGGGGGACCTAGTAAATGACCTGCAGAGAGCTGGGACCAACGTAACAAAGGCTACCATCAGTAACACACTACGCCACCAGGGATTCAGATCCTGCAGTGCCAGACGTGTCCCCCTGTTTAAGCCAGTACATGTCCGGGCCCATCTGAAGTATGCTAGAGAGCATTTGGATGATCCAGAAGTGGATTGGGAGAATGTCATATGGTCATATGAAACCAAAGTAGAACTGTTTGTTAGAAACACAACTTGTGTTTGTAGGAGAGAGAATGCTGCGTTGCAAACAAAGAACACCATACCTACTGTTAAGCATGGGGGGGCAACATCATGCTTTGGGGCTGTTTCTCTGCAAAGGGAACAGGACGACTGATCCATGTACATGAAAGAATGAATGGGGCCATGTATAGTGAGATTTTGAGTGCAAACCTCCTTCCATCAGCAAGGGCATTGAAGATGAAACGTGGCTGGGTCTTTCAGCATGACAATGATCCCAAACACACCGCCCGGGCAACGAAGGAGTGGCTTCGTAAGAAGCATTTCAAGGTCCTGGAGTGGCCTAGCCAGTCTCCAGATCTCAACCCCATAGAAAACCTTTGGAGGGAGTTGAAAGTCTGTGTTGCCCAGCGACAGCCCTAAAACATCACTGCTCTAGAGGAGATCTGCATGCAGGAATGGGCCAACATACCAGCAACAGTGTGTGACAACCTTGTGAAAACTTACAGAGAACGTTTGACCTCTGTCATTGCCAACAAAGTATATATAACAAAGTATTGAGATGAACTTTTGATATTGATCAAATACTTATTTTCCACCATAATTTGCAAATAAATTCTTTCCAAATCAGACAATGTGATTGTCTGGATTTGTTTCCACATTTTGTCTCTCATAGTTGAGGTATACCTATGATTAAAATTACAGGCCTCTCTCATCTTCTTAAGTGGGAGAACTTGCACAATTGGTGGCTGACTAAATACTTTTTTTCCCCACTGTAAATTTTGGAATATCCTTTTGAACATTTTAGTTTCTAAGGCATCTATTTTGGTTTTAATTAGGATACCATTTCTCCTATGCCTATCCAAAGGATACTGTGGAGCCATATTAAAGTCACCACCCATTATTAGGTATTCCTACATACATTGCAATATCCTCAACTGGACAGAATCACAAAAGTCTGAGTTAAAAGAATTAGGACCATATATGTTACAAAATGTATAAATAAGATTATCAACTTTATCTGGGTCCGTGTATACATGTAAAATCTCATGTCTGATCTTTTTCCCTATTAAAATTGCAACTCCGCTCTTTCTACCAAGACTGGGTGTAGCTATTACCTCACCTACCCAGGAAACCTTTAATTTAGCAGCTTAAACTATGTCTAAATGTGTTTCTTGTAGGAAGGCTATGTCTGTTTTTAGTTTTTTAAGCTGCACAAGAATTGATTTCCGTTTAATGGGATAAGTGATACCCCCAATGTTCCAAGAAACTATACTTAAAGTAATCCCATTACTCATTTTGTTTTAAATGAAAGCATATTGCACAACCCAAAAAACAAGGGCCAGAGAAGGGGGAAAGGAAGAAAAAGGGAGGGAAAAAAACAAACCCCCAAATAAACATCCCAAATAAAAAAAAGAAAGTACCTACTATAATAAATATGAGAAAAAAAGAACAATGTTTTGATTATTAGCTTATTCTCTGATTTTATATCATATACCTTTATCTGCCATGAATTTTTCAGCACCTTTGGCGTTATAAAAAAAATAGTTTTGGCCATTAACTAAAATTCTTAGTTTAGCTGGATAACTAATAGTGGCCTGAGTCCCTTGGTTAATACGTTTTGTGCAGATAGGTGATAGTTCTTTTCTTTTTATACAAGTTTCATACGAAAAATCCTGAAAGAGGAGGATTATCGCATCTCCTATCATGATAGGTTGGTGTCTCCGAAAGTATTGCATGACAGTAGTTTTGTCCTGAACATTTAGGTTTGGCAATAACTGGCCTTATTCTGGGTTCCCTGTTACCATTTACTGGTAATCTCCCAACTCTGTGTGCACGTAACACTATGATAGGAGGATGCAACGAGGGAATAGCTAAAAGTTGTACTAAGGTTGTGGAAATAAATTCCATCAAATCATCGAATTGTTTACTTTCAGGGAGCCCAACTATCCGGATGTTATTCCATCTAGAACGGTTCTCCAGATCCTCTATTTTAGACTGCATTTTTACTAAAGCAGAGCTATTAGTTTCTAATTTGATCCTGTTCTGCCTCCTGCAACCTATTGGAAAATTGTCTGACTTCATTATTTATTGCTATTATATCGTGTTTAATTTCTGTTTTTAAAATTTCAAATTTAGGTGTTAGTGTGCCTGCAATATTTTCCACTAGAGCTTGCATATCAATGGGCTCATTGCCCTGTACGGGGTATTTGACAAATGTATTTCTACTGAAGTCTCTAGGGTGTTCTTATTTTTTCTGTCTCTTGGTTTATAGCTGGAGATGTGGTTTTAGGGTGAGGGGATGACTTAAAAAATGAGTGAACAGTAATAAGCACAAGTGAGTGTCATGAGATGCAGGACATATGCAGGACACAGCAATGATGGTACAACTCTATTTTATTGCAGAGCATAACAATACACATCTAGTCAGATTGATTGTACTAAACTAACTGCGACACAGACACCGGACCTAAGCCCCGCCCACATACTAGTGACATCACATCCTGCTCTCATCACATCTTCCCCTTTTTCAAAGGCAAAGCATACATTTGCATATGATAAATAACAAGGTACACCAACAGGGTATACAACAACATTTTTGTTTTTGAACATTATAAAAACAGATAGATAAGAAAACATGAACAAATAAATTACATCCTGACTTGGACATCGGGGTAGACTACCCTAGTCCACAGTGACCATGGGATTATTCTGCCCATACTTCCGGTCACTGTTCTAGCTAAAGTCAGTCCCTGTATCGGGCCGGAAGTTTCACCACTCTTCCGCTTGATGTAACTTTGCATGAACTGTCCTCTGATACAGAAGATGGTGAACAAGAGTCTGCTGGAGGCAAAGATATATCCCCGCTGTGATCTTGCTGAGGGGAAGGCACCTCTCTTAGAACAGGGGATCCCACCGGCGGTGGTACTGAGGTATCCGGTTCCAGACTCTCAGGTACAGGCTGAAGATGTCTTCGGTTACGGCGTGTAACCGTCCCTCCCTCTGTAAGGACTGTGTAAGACCTTGGTTCTGGAGAGCAGCCCACTACCGTAGCAGGCGTCTTCCATTTCTTCTCATCATCCAGTTTAATTCTGAAACTTTGGCCCGCTTTCAGTTCCTGTAAAGGCCTGACAGAATGTCTCCTGTCGTAGAAGAAACGATAACCCTTTTTGACCTCTTCATCCCTCCTAAGGACTTCGTCCCGAGGAACAGGGCCAGGCGGCTTGAAGACACCCACTGAGGGTAAAGTGGTGCGAATCTGGCGTCCTAGCATCAGCTGTGCCGGGCTAAACCCGGTGGCTTGAATGGGCGTCGCCCTGTATGACAAGAGGGCTAGGTACGGCTCAGATTGCTTTAGAATGAATTTTGTTGTTTGAACTGCCCTTTCAGCCATTCCGTTGGCCTGCGGATAATGTGGACTTGACGTGGAATGTACAAAATCATATTCCCTGCTGAAAGCACTGAACTCTGTAGAAGCGAACTGCATACCATTATCACTCACCAGCTCCATTGGAATGCCCCAGCGGGCGAACAAGCTCTTCAGGCGAATGATAACGGCCCCGCAGGCAGCGGAGTAGACATCAAGGGCTCCCTTCTCTGAGTAGGCCAGCGTTCCCGGCAAAAGGCACATTTAGACACGTGATTTGCAATGTCGGAGCTGATCCCAGGCCACCACACAGCTGTAGCTGCCCTTTCTCTGCACTTTGTAATGCCTAAGTGGCCATCGTGAATCCTGTTTAACATCTCCTTCCTCATGCTGACAGGAATTACAATGCGGTCTTGGAACAGCACCCAGTGGCGTCACTAGGGGGGGCGGGGGGGGGCGGGCCGCACCCGGGTGACACCCTCCAGGGGGTGATACCAAAAAAAAAAATTTTTTTTTTTTTTTTTTTTTTTTTACATTTTATTGAAATTCAAAGAAATACAATGTTGAGATGCATAGATTATTTTATTAGAGGCTGGCATTTGTGAACATTAGTGGGACTGGGGAAGTTGTAGCCACACAATTTTTTTGCCCCTTGAGCCAGTACTGCAATTTCAACAAATAGTTTTCCTGGCTGATTTTGCTTGTTTGTACTTTGCTCCTCCCCTGCCCAATTTCACTATGAATGTTGTGGGTGTGCCGTGGGGCTTGCAAAGTTGCGCTGCTAGCCTAAACCTGCCTGCCTATCTGTGCTCACTGCTCAGTGACATGCGGCCCAGGGCTGTGCACTGACAGACTTGGAACAGAGTCAGAGAGCAGAATTTTCATAGTTTGTGCGCCTAAACCTTTTCTTCAGTGATTTATTTTAGAGTGCTCTGTTTATCTTTCATTTGATGTTCTGCTGAGCCAGGGAGCATGAGCTTCATAATTAATGCAGTGCAGTTTACATATTTTGTATGTGTGTGTCTGAGTTTTTGTGTGTCAGTGTTTTTGTGTGTGTGTTTTTGTGTGTGTGTCTGAGTGTGTTTCTGAGTGTTTGTGTGTGCATCTCAGTATGTTTTTAAGTGTGTCTGAGTGTTTGTATGTGTGTTTGCCTGTGTTTTTGTGTGTGTCTGCTTTCTGGGGGGGGGTGACACCATGACTTACCGCACCGGGTGACACCAACCCTAGTGACGCCACTGACAGCACCAACCCCTCCAGCTCCGTGAGCTGTGACCTCTCTGGCTGGTAAGCATTTAAAGACATCCAGGCTGCCCGGCTCTCGGGCCAGCCTTCTTTTATGTACCTTATAACTTCTTGCAGATCTGTGTCCAAATATGTCTCTTTCTTTATCTCTTCCAGTTTCCTTGAAGAAATGGACTTAGAGGCCAGAACTGAATCAACATACACCTTCACATCCGATTCCGTGGAGGATTCTTCAGCAGCAGCCAGCGGGAGCCTGGATAGTGTATCTGCCACAACCAGTTGTTTCCCCGGCACATGCACTGCCTGAACATTGAACCTGAGCAGTCTCATTAAAAGTCTCTGGCATCTCAAGGGTGTTTTGTCAATGTCATAAGAATTGATTAGAGGGACTAGCGGTTTGTGGTCAGTTTCCAGACTAAATTTCTCCAAACCCACTAGATAACGCTGAAAGCGCTCACAGGCCCAAACTGCAGGCAGGCACTCTTTCTCAATTTGAGCGTATTTTGACTCCGCAGCCGTCAGTGTGCGGGAACAGTAGGTGATGGGCTGTAGTTTGTTGTCATTCAGCTGCAGTAGTGCAGCCCCCAACCCATAACTGCTTGCATCAGCACTAACCACAGTCTTTTTTGAAGGGTCGTAGAACCCCAGCACTGGGGCAGACCCCAGCAGTGACTTGGCATGCAGGAACGCTTTTTCCTGTGAGGGTCCCCAGACCCAGGCAACATCCTTCTTAAGCAACTCTGTGATAGGGTGTAAAACTGTAGATAAATCTGGAAGAAACTTGCCCACGTAATTTACAAGGCCCAATATCTGTCTCAGCTCATGTACATCAGAAGGGCTTTTCATCTGTTCAATAGCCCGAATTTTCTCGGGGTCCGGCTTGATGCCATCCCCGTTGATGATATGCCCAAAGTAGCATAATTCAGTTTTCCTAAAATGACATTTTTCTTTATTCAGCTTCAGCCCAGACTCTTTGATAGCCTGCAGCACACAACTCAAACGCTGATCATGCTCCTCCACTGTAGACCCATACACTAGAATGTCGTCCATGACGACAGCTGTGCCCACATGGCCACTCAGGAGAGAACTCATTTCCCTTTGAAAGATTTCAGGAGCGGAGGATATCCCAAAGGGGAGTCTGCAGAAGCAGAACCGACCTACTGGTGTGATAAAGGTAGTCAGTTTGCGGCACTTTGGATCCAGGGGGGTCTGCCAAAAGCCGCTAGAAGCGTCTAATGTGGAAAAGAACTTCGCCCCAGCCAACTTCGGGGCTATATCTTCCAATGTCGGCAGCACAAATCTCTCCCTCTTCACTGCCTCATTAAACCTTTTCAGGTCCACACAGATGCGCACCTTTCCGTTTTTCTTTGCAACTGGAACAATGGGGGCACACCAATCAGTTGCTTCAACAACCTCTTCAATAACCCCCATAGACTTCATGCGCATGAGCTCTTTCTCCACTTGAGGCATGAGCGGGAACGGAATTCTACAAGGAGTAGAAATACTGTATGGGACTGCGTCACTTTTAAGTGCTATACGGACAGGTTTGCAGTTCAGTAGGCCCAACTCGCCAAACATATCTTCAGAGATCTCATTCACTCTGGCCACGAGGCCCAAGTCACAGGCTGCTTTTCTGCTCAATAAACTGTTAACACACTGACCTCGGATCACATGCACCCACATGGTGAACTTCCTCTGTTTGTACTCACAGCTGGCAAGAAATTTCCCCACACAATCAATGCGGCCACCAGGACTATGGACATTTGTAGTAACCTTCGCCAGCTGGGGCTGTCGAGGCAGTTTCATAAATTCAGCAAAAGACATTACAGTGATATCTGCTCCTGTATCAATCTTAAAATCAACTTTGGCTCCCATTACAGTAAAAGTAACTTTCCAATCTTCCTCTGAGCTTGTCCATTCCACAACAGACCCCACAAAAGACACTTCCTGACCCTCCTGGTCACTGTCCACCTGCATTTCCTTAATGTATTCAGTTTTACACACCACTCCAAAATGGCCTATTCTGTTAAATTTTCTGCATCTTTTATCTCTGGCCGGGCATATAGCACTCTGATCATGAGCCCGGTAGCACCGTGTGAATCGGCCATGTTGCGCCCATCCACTTCTAGGCCTTTCCAGTACTTTAGATCTACCGCTCACACTGTGCCTTTCACTAGTAATTGTTGCACTTCATCCACAATACTCTCAGACCTCAGATCAGCACTTTGCTTTTTCACCAGTTCACTCTGGCGGGCCATCCTAATAGCCCCGTCTAACGTTAAATCAGGATCTAACTGCAGCTTCAGGGAGACTTCAGCATCTGCAATTCCAATAACTATTCTGTCTCTGATTTGCTCTTCTTTAGCAACACCAAACTCACAGAATTCAGCTAATTCATACAGGCTGCGCACAAATGACTCCACAGATTCTCCCACACGCTGATTACGTTTGTGAAAACAAGCTCTCTCATGAATCACATTTCTTTTGGGCACAAAGTGGGCACTGAGTTTATCCATAACTATATCAAAGTTAACTTCTTCCCCTTCTTGGAAAGTAAAAGCATTGAACACTGGCTCTACATCTTTCCCCATGGAGTATAAAAGAGAATTAACTTGTACTTCACCACTCTCCTTGTTCAGTTTGGATGCAATCCTGAAGCGCTGAAACCGCTGACGCCATGTGGGCCAAGCTGCAGGCTGAGAAAAGTCAAAAGGCTCAGGTGGGGTAAACTTTGACATTGCAATCGATCAGGAACAGAAGCGCAGTCCAGAACTTCTGACACCATGTCATGAGATGCAGGACATATGCAGGACACAGCAATGATGGTACAACTCTATTTTATTGCAGAGCATAACAATACACATCTAGTCAGGTTGATTGTACTAAACTAACTGCGACACAGACACCGGACCTAAGCCCCGCCCACATACTAGTGACATCACATCCTGCTCTCATCACAGTGAGGAAGAAACAAAAAGGGGGTGAAGGGAGGGAAAGGAGTGTAAAAGTGAAGGAAACTAGTGAATTAGGTAAAAATTAAGGCCAGCTATATGCCGTGCGAATGCCAGTGAGAGAAATCTATCCCAAAGATTTTGTTGTCATTATTTACGTTGTGCACTTTATGTTAGTTTAGGCCAAGAATTAGAGAAAATAAGAGGAAAAAGTTTCCTACTTAGTAAGTCACCTAAGAAAGTAGGAGAGGAAAGGTTATGTTGCCCGTTATAATCTAGTCAACTCTGTTATTATAATAGTATATATCAGTTATTGGAAATTTAGGGAAAAATAAATAAATATTAGGCCTGTTTCGACATACCAGCAAGATGAGACCATGGGGCATATTTATCAAGCTCCGAATGGAGCTTGATGCCCCGTGTTTCCGGCGAGACTGTCTAAAGACTGCTGCTCCATAACCTGTCCGCCTGCTCTGAGGCGGGGGACAGAAATCGTATTCGATCTGGTTAATTGACACCCCTTGCTAGCAGCTGATTGGCTGTGAATCTGCAGGGGGCGGTATTGCACCAGCAGTTCACAAGAACAAGCGTATACTGTCGGTATTTATCAATGTGCAGCGGACATGATACGCTATATCGGATCATGTCTGCTTGCACATTAATAAATTGACCCCCATATAAATTAACTCTTTTAAACTTGAAAGAGAGGGATACGTTCAGAGTTCCAATTTAATCAGCAAGACAAAAACTGTGTCGCAATAGTAACACATCAGAAAATAAATGTAAAACATTGCTATTCTTAAACTAAGAGATACATTATATTATTTAAATACTGAAAAAGATTATTTTAGAAGTTATATACTGCTCGATGCTGTCCATGTATTAGTTAAAACCTAAATCTCTAGAACCATAGGGCTTTTTCCCTTTATAAATAAAACTACTATGATAATTATGCAATAAACAACCTTAGTTCTCTGCCACAGTATTTAGCTTAACTTAAAGGGACAGTCTACACCAAAATGTTTATTGTTTAAAAAGATAGATAATCCCTTTATTACTCATTCCCTAGTTTTGCATAAACAACAGTTATATAAATACACTTTTTACCTCTGTGATTACCTTGTATCTAAGCCTCTGCAAACTGCCCCCTTATTTCAGTTCTTTTGATAGACATCCATTTTAGCCAATCAGAGCTGGCTCACTGGAACTTCACGTGAGTGTGCACAGTGTTATCTATATGACACACATGAACTAACACCCTCTAGTGGTGGGAAACTGTCAAAATGCCCTGAGAGAAGAGACGGCCTTCAAGGGCTTAGAAATTAGCATATGAACCTCCTAGGTTTAGCTTTCAACTAAGAATACCAAGAGAACAAAGCTAAATTGGTGATGAAAGTAAATTGGAAAATTGTTTAAAATTATATTCTCTATCTGAATCATGAAAGTTTATTTTGGACTAGACTGCCCCTTTAAATGTCACCCAGGGAACACAAATGGTGTTATCTCAGTATCGTTTAAAAGAGCCACTCTCTATATGTAACCAAGCCCAGGTAGCTTAAACCACCAGACTCTTATAATACCAAAATTTGTGTAGAGATCTAGACAGTTAGGACTACTTTTGACATAAAAAAGAACTTTGTAGTACATAGTAATTGCATATGACTCTAAATCAAATTTTAACAGTTATAGATAAAACACACAATGTTATACGGTTGTGTAGTTATTATCCTAGACAAGAGCCCCAATAACAAAATATCAGCTTATCATGTGAATATATATATATATATACAATGTATTAGGCATTCAATATAATTATCTCGTGGCCTCACAGTATAGCAGAATCTAGATAAGTGTCAATATGATCTGTGGAGTAGCTTTGACACTTTACGACACTTTAAGACTTTATACTTTCAAATGAATGGGAAAAAAATTAAAAAAAATAAAATTCTTCCTTTCGACTATTTTTGTATTCCCCTTACAATCTATCTCCTAGTCTAGCACCATAGGGCTTATTCTCTTTATAAATAAGATTTACTATGATACATCTGCAAGAATCAACCTTGGTTCTCTGCCACAGCAATTAACTTAGCTTAAAGGGACACTGAATCCAAATTTTTTCTTTCGTGATTCAGATAGAGCATGCAATTTTAAGCAACGTTCTAAATTACACCTATTATCAATTTTTCTTTATTTGGAAAGGAAGGCACCTAAGCTATTTTTTTGGTTCAAAACCATGGAAAGCACCTTTTTATTGGTGGGTGAATTTATCCACCAATCAGCAAGAACAACCCAGTTTGTTCACCATAAATGGGCCGGCATCTACACTTACATTCTTGCATTTCAAGTAAAGATACCAAGAGAATGAAGACAATTTGATAATATGAGTCAATTAGAAAGTTGCTTAAAATTGCATGCTCTATCTGAATCACAAAATAAAAAAATTTGGGTTCAGTGTCCCTTTAAATGTCACTAGAGAATACAAATGATGTTATCTCAGTATCCTTTAGAGAGCCACTCTCTATATATAACCAAGCCCAGATAGCTTAAGCCACCAGACTGTTATAAATACCAAAATTTGTATAAAAAGCTAGACAGGGCTACTTTTGACACAAGAAAAAAATAACTTTGTAGTACATAGTAATAGCATATGACTCTAAATCTGAATTTTAACAGTTATAAATAAAATACACGTTATATGGGTGTATAGCTGTTGTCCTAGACAAGAGCCCCAATAACAAAATACCAGCTTATCCTATGGCTATATATGTATACAATGTATTAGGCCTTCAGTGTAATCATCTCATGGCCTCACAGTACAGCAGCAGCAAGGTAAATATAAATATAATCTGTGGAGTAGCTTGAGCACTTTAATAAGTTCAGCTCTTAGCAGGTGTTTTCAATCGTCCTTTGAACTATTTTTCTATTCCCCTTTTCCTTTAGGCAGAGAAGGCAAACTTCATAACAGGGTATATTATACGATAGTGTAATTATATAGGAAATGTCCAGCGCATGGGGTAATAAAGCGTGGGGGAGGAAAAGAATGTGTCCGAAGTCCGTTGTTCAGGGACCACCAAGCACCCCACTCAGGTACAGGTTGTTGTTTTTTTATCTAACAGGAATCGCTTCTGTTTAGTCCCCTTGTGCTTACTCTTTTATTTCTCTCCCCCCTTAGAAGGCCCAAAAAAGTGACCGCTTCTCTCCCTTTCTATTTTCTTTCACCTTTTCTTCCCCCTTCCTTCCCTTTTTCTCCTTTTTAATAAAAATAAAGAGATGGTATTGTTACAGAAGCATTAGTTATTTTGTTGTGAAGAGCTTATTTCCCAGCAGCAATGCCTGAACCAGCCAAGCCAGCGCCTAAGAAGGGCTCCAAGAAAACCGTAACAAGTATCATTTCATAAAGAGTTCTTGGTTGACCCTCAATCGCAGCGTTGACTCGTTTTTGTGGGCAGAAGGGTATCCTAGCTGTACTACAGCTAAGGGGGATTATTCTACATTTGCGAGACTCATATAGAATACTATGGAAAGCAGCTTCTCCCCTCTTCAGCAATAGGGATCCAGGCTACTAAGCGGTCCATCTCTCAGCGAGACTAAGGGTAACCGTAACATTTGGCGGCAGCGGTGGGATTTTCCTGGATTTCCTAGGAGAGGTACAGAACGGATGGAGAACGCTTACGAAAAATTGAAGCGTACAACCCTAAAGGATTTACTTGAAAGCAGAGGGGGGTACGCCAGCAACCGGCCGAGGAGAGAGCTGATCGCAGAATTGACCGAACTGGATCAGAGCTTCACAATGGCGGAAACACCGACCACGATTAGTGACAAAAAAAACAGGATTGTTCGGGAGAGGCTCTCACTGTACGGGCCGAACCCCTCCATGGAATTGGTACAGCAGTTGATGGCGGAAGCGGACGAGGATATACGAGAGACTCGAGCCCACAAACTCAACCTAGCGAAAGCACACCGCAATGCTGAAGCCCCGCAGGTAATCATCCCTGTCGAAAATGCTGGGAGGCCCAAGATACCCTATGCGGCATTTTGACCCTTCCTAGAGAGCGAGACAGGGATTGATGAATATTTGGCGGACTTCGAAAGGCAATGTGCCCTGCACCAGATTCCCAACAGAGAGTGGCCCACGATATTGTCTGGGAAACTATCCGGGCGAGCCCTGGAAGCCTTTCGTACTCTGGGTGCTGAGGAAGTGACACAGTATGAGCTAGTTAAGGAGACACTGTTGCGACGGTACGCGGTAACTCCGGACACGTATCGCCGACAGTTTCGGGGCACGAAAAAGAAGCCTAACGATACCCATATGGAATGGGCGCACCGAATGCGGAGAGCGGCAAATCACTGGATGAGCGGAAGTAAAGCGGTGACTGGTGAGGAAATTTTACAATTGTTTCTCTTAGAACATTTTTCTAATGGCATGGAACAGCAAGGGAAGGAATGGCTGCGAGACAGGCGGCCTTCTACCTAAGAAGAAGCAGCCAAATTGGCCGATGAATATTATGACTCCCGTCTTCACGAACCCACGAACTACCGAGCTCCAGCACGGGTCGAACCCAGAGAGGTTTACCGTGCACCCCCTTGTGCTGAATTCCGAGCCCCGGTGCCCGCAGGGCCCGCCCGACACTCAGGACCACCCAATAACAGCTCTGAGCGTCCCAGACCGACTTGCCACCAATGCAAGCAACCAGGGCATTTCATGGCTAGCTGCCCCCTTAGTACGCACCAGACACCCAGGAATTACAATTACCCCTCTGGGTCATATCGTCCGGCCCGGGCCCTCTGTGTTAACCAAGAGGCCCCTATGGAGGAATATTTGGGGCTGCTTCACGAGGCGGACCCTGTATATGCTGCCTCAGATAACCGCCAGCACCATCGGCAGAAGGTATGACTCGAGGGGCGATCTACCGAGGGATTGAGAGACAAAGGGGCTACTATCACGATGGTACAGAGTCATTTGGTGCCGGAGCACAAGCGATCCGGACAGACTGTGGCCGTTAGAGTGGCGGGGGGGGATGTGTACAAAATTCCAACAGCTAAAGTGCATCTTGATTGGGGAGCGGGAAAGGGGGCTGTGAACGTGGGCATAATGGATAATTTACCTGCTGAAATACTACTGGGCAACGATTTGGGCCCCATGACTTCTGCCTATGCTCCAGTATGCAACAACGAGGCGGACCCAGTGACTACAGCCCGGACGGAGCGAGAGCTCTCACCAGTGCGGGAGACACAGGTAAGACCTACCCCGACCTTGCTTGACATGTTAGGCCCCATACCCTGGGACACCCCAGATGCTTTCGAGACAGAGTCTAAGACTGACCCGACCTTACAAAAGTACCGGGAACGAGCAGAGACCAGAGGGGGCGGGGCAGATAATGAAACATTCTTATGGGAAAAAGGGAAACTATACCGCTGGACAGAGAAAAGGGGACAGCGTAGGCGACAGCTGGTAGTGCCCCACAAATACCGTCAAGAAATCCTCAAGATAGGCCACGACATCCCCTTGGCAGGCCACCTAGCTGTAACCCGTACCCTACACCGCATTACTCACACGTTCTTTTGGCCAGGGGTACACGCTGACGTTAGAACTTACAGTAACACCTGCGATGTGTGTCAACGAGTAGGAAGGCGAGGCGATCACCCTAAAGCCCATCTAGTAAATATGCCCATTGTAGAGGAACCCTTCAGCCGGGTTGCTATTGACCTAGTGGGACCACTGGCTACCCCTAGTCCCTCCGGTGTCGCCCTATCCAACATACAAGCGGATACGGTAGCGAATGCACTAGTACAGGTGTTCTCCCGGGTAGGATTTCCAAAAGAAATCCTATCCGACCGAGGCACCCAATTTATGGCTGAATTGACCCAACAACTCTGGCAGGTTTGCAAAATTAAGTCCCTCTTGAGCTCCCCATACCACCCCCAGACGAACGGGCTGTGTGAGAGGTTCAATGGGACCCTCAAGCAAATGCTCAAGACGTTCACTCAGGAATACCGAGACTGGGAACGCTTCCTGCCGCACCTCCTATTTGCTTATCGGGAGGTGCCCCAGGAAACGACAGGGTTCTCTCCCTTCGAGTTGCTCTATGGAAGAAAGGTACGGGGACCCCTAAACCTGATCCGGGAGCACTGGGAGAGAGAGATGGACACTGACGGTGTCCCCATTGTGCCATACGTGCTGGAACTCAGGGACTGAATGGAGCAATTAGCCAAATCCGTGCGGGTTAATCTCCAGTCGGCCCAGAGAAGACAGAAAGTATGGTACGATCGGGGGGCCCGAAAGAGAATCTTCACCATAGGACAAAAGGTGTTAGTACTTAAGCCGGTGAAGACAGACAAATTGCAGGCGTCCTGGCAGGGTCCCTACCAGATCATAGAGAAAAGGGGAGACACCACTTATGTGATAGCTAGCTGCCACGACAACAATCTTAGAAAGACATTCCATGTAAACATGCTCAAGGAATATTTTGAGCGACCAGAGAACGTGACGGCCGTATGTTGTTCCCCTCAGGAAGACCCCGACAGTCGACCCATTCCAGACCTATTAGAAAAGAGTCTCCCCACAGGTATAGTGGATCAGGTTCAGATAGGAGACCGACTTAGCCCCACTGAAAGGGAGCAGCTGAACCAACTCCTACAGTCCAAACACCTCACCTTCTCCCCAAAGCCAGGGTACACTACTTTAACCACCCACCAGGTAGATACTCCGGGACAAGCTCCCTTGTGCCAGGCTCCGTACCGAATCCCCGAAGCAGTTAGGACAGGAATGAAGAAGGAGATCGATGAGATGCTCCAACTCAGGGTAATTGAGCCCTCCGATAGTCCCTGGGCCTCCCCAGTTGTCTTGGTGCCCAAGAAAGATGGGACCACCCGGTTCTGCGTAGACTATCGGAGGCTCAATGAAAAAACCGTGACGGACGCTTACCCTATGCCCAAGGTAGACGAGCTACTCGATCGTATAGCCAGGGGAAATTACCTGACCACTATTGACCTCTGCAAAGGTTACTGGCAGATTCCCCTGGCCCCGGAGGCTATCCCCAAGTCGACATTTGTCACCCCATTTGGCTTATATCAGTTTAGGGTAATGCCGTTTGGGATGAAGAATGCCCCAGCTACATTCCAGCGCTTGGTGGATAGGCTCCTGGATGGCTTCCAGAGTTTTGCTTGCGCCTACCTGGACGACATAGCGATCCACAGTGAGTCCTGGGAGGACCACTTAGCTCACGTAGGAATGGTTCTGGATCAGATCCGGGCTGCTGGCCTGACTCTGAAGCCAGAAAAATGCCACTTTGGGATGGCCGAGGTACAGTACCTGGGTCACCGGGTGGGGTGTGGAAAGCAGCGACCAGAGCCGGGCCAAGATAGAAGCTGTCGCCAATTGGCCCACCCCCATCACTAAGACTCAGGTCCTAGCCTTCCTGGGCACGGCAGGGTACTATAGACGGTTCGTACCAGACTACAGCACACTTGCCAAACCCCTGACTGACTTGACCAAGAAGAACTTACCTCGACAGGTCCTGTGGTCTCCCCACTGTGAAACGGCTTTCCAGGCTCTCAAAAATGCTCTAATTAACGCTCCTGTCTTGGCGGCCCCAGCCCTTAACAAACATTTTATCGTCCATACAGATGCTTCCATGTTCGGGCTGGGAGCCGTCCTCAGCCAAGTAGGCGAAGATGGAGGGGAGCATCCAGTTGCCTACATCAGCCGGAAGCTCATGCCCCGCGAAGTCAGCTATGCAGCGGTCGAAAAGGAGTGTTTGGCTTTGGTGTGGGCATTAAAGAAATTGACTCCCTATTTATATGGGCAGGAGTTCACTCTGGTCACCGACCATAACCCGTTGGTGTGGCTGAACCGGGTCTCTGGAGATATTGGCAGGCTATTACGTTGGAGTTTATCGTTGCAACCCTTCAATTTCACCATTACTTACAGACCTGGGAAACAGAATGGCAATGCCGACGGGTTGTCCAGACAAACCGACCTCAGCCCCGCATAACCAGCAGTCTGGACAGCCTTAGTCTGCCCCGAAAAGGGGTCAGACTGTGTCTGCCAGAGTGTTCCACAGAAAGGGAGCACTGTTACAGAAGCATTAGTTATTTTGTTGTGAAGAGCTTATTTCCCAGTAGCCATGCCTGAACCAGCCAAGCCAGCGCCTAAGAAGGGCTCCAAGAAAACAGTAACAAGTATCATTTCATAAAGAGTTCTTGGTTGACCCTCAATCGCAGCGTTGACTCATTTTTGTGGGCAGAAGGGTATCCTAGCTGTACTACAGCTAAGGGGGATTATTCTACATTTGCGAGACTCATATAGAATACTATGGAAAGCAGATTCTTCCCTCTTCAGCAATAGGGATCCAGGCTACTAAGCGGTCCATCTCTCAGCGAGACTAAGGGTAACCGTAACAGGTATAAAGCCAGAGCCCTCAACACCTCCTCAGGTCAGCTACCTGGGTGTCAAAGTATTGCCGTGAGTAGATAGCTCTCCAGAACAAATGTTATGAGCTCAATACTCACAGAGTTCCAATGCTCAAATGCCTCATTGAATCCGCTGTTGCAACTCAGGGATGTCCGTCCTGAGTCTGTAAAGGCCCGTAGATGTTTTCCTCGAGGGTTAGGCTTAAAGGCGACCAACACCGCCGTCACAATCTGAAACGTAGATCCGGCGGTGAAGAGGACCCGGATTATCTATCCCCCTTACGCAGCACCGGTGGGAGGGGGAATGAGTCGGGTACATCACTTGACTTGGATCAGATGCCAACAGGTAAGAAGTCTGGAACCATCTGCTAGCCGGTACTTCGTTTAGTGCTGATGCCTAGTGCGGGGGCGCAACCAACCAGCGCCACTCTTAGCTTCCGCGAGCAGTTGCCTTGTTCAGCCGCACACCAGCCCAGGTCACTCGGGCCTCAGGCGTGAATTCTACACCTATGGAACGGGTGCGGGGTAGCAGAGCACAGTGCTAGTGTGACCTGCACCTAGCTCCTCCTCCGGAAGTGATGTCTCAAATGTCCATTTTTTTAAAGTCCTTGAGTTATAGCTAAATGTAAAAGGCTTCCTATGCCTCCATTCATTACAAATATAAAGCAGAAAGAAGTGAGGGGCAGTCAAAGTGGTTAAATCATTATTGTTTAAAGGGACAGTCTACACCAGAATTGTTATTGTTTAAAAAGATAGATAATCCCTTTATTACCCATTCCCCAGTTTTGCATAACCAACACTGTTATATTCATACACTTTTTACCTATGTGATTACCTTGTATCTAAGCCTCTGCAAACTGCCCCTTTATTTCAGTTCTTTTGACAGACTTGCAGTCTAGCCAATCAGTGCCTGCTCCCAGATAACTTCACGTGCAAGAGCACAGTGTTATCTATATGAAATATGTGAACTAACACCCTCTAGTGGTGAAAAACTGTTAAAATGCATTCTGAAAAGAGGTGGCCTTCAAGGTCTAAGAAATTAGCATATGAACCTCCTAGGTTAAGCTTTCAACTAAGAATACCAAGAGAACAAAGCAAAATTGGTGATAAAAGTAAATTGGAAAATTGTTTAAAATGACATGCTCTATCTGAATCATGAAAGGTTTTTTTGGCCTAGACTGTCCCTTTAAGTTACCCCTTGATTGCCAGTAACAAATAAATCAATCATTTTTGCCAGTAAAACACTTAAAAGATAGTCTAGTAAAAACTAAACTTTCATGATTCAGATAGAGCATGCAATTTTAAACAACTTGCTAATTTACTCCTATTATGAATTTTTCTTCATTCTCTTAGTATCTTTATTTGAAAAAGCAAGAATGCAAGCTTAGGAGCCAGCCCATTTTTGGTTCAGCGCCTGTGTAGCTCTTACTGATTGGTGGCTACATTTAGATGCATTACAATCTTACACATGCAGTAGGATCTTATACCTTCTTCACATGCCTATGTATAGATTGGCTATTTTGGGTCCCCCCAGTACTTGGGCCCAGGTGCCACAGTACCTGCATCACCAATGGTAGTCCTGCCCCTGTATCTGAGAGCAACCAGAGAACAAAACAGAAGGAGCACTGAGATAAAAGTTGGCAACAGGTCTCCAAGCAAACAGCTCAAGGGCTAAACCATAGGCATAATCTAGAATATAGTGAGGGGCCATCACCAGGAAGACAGGACAGTCATGAAGAATTACCTAGCACTGAAATGGTATCACTAAGGACCTTTTAACATCTCGTCTTGTGATCTTGGCGCCAAATCCATCTCCAGGTCACTTCCAACATCACTAGTACTAATAGCTCTTCTAATAGTGTAGGTCACACAGGTACGGTTATTAGAAGAAGCATGTGCACTAACTTTAGTGCACACCTGCACAGTAGCATCCAACACAGGAATGAACATAGTGCACCACAGGATATCTGCTGCACTAAACTTCTTAATTGTGAGGCCCTGAGCTCCAACTGTATTTACAGCACTCGTCTTAGCGCAGCCCCCTGTTGTCAAACACAAGGTGCACACAGGTGAATGCCGGAAAGCCTGTTTGAGGGACATAAATCCATCCTTCTGAACATTTGTGGCTGCATATTAGGGACTCAGAAGGTTGAGGAGGACCCGCTGCCATTTTGTGGGTGGCCCATGTCGGGAGGGGTGGGGCATGTGTGGTTAGTGGGCAGGATCATGTGTGTTTCTGGATGATCAGTGTTTCTCTGGGCATGTCTGGGTAGTCTGTGAGCGGGACTAAGGGAAACTTTGCAAATAAGGACATATCAGTCTCAAAGAGACAGGGGGAAATAACTCAGAATTAAGGACTGTCCCTCTCAAAAATAGACCGTTACGAGGTCTGTAAAAAATGTATTTTTAAAGTTAAAAAATAAATGTTAAAAAGCCATATAAAAGCAGTCACTATGTGTGCCATGTAAAACAGTAATAACAAATGACCTAATAACCACCCATCAGGCATATCTTCATGTTCAAATCTTGCATACAGAGAAGACTATTTCAGGATGTAGCAGTCATGGCAGGATCCAGGAAAACTGACGCACAAGATCTTTAATAAATGGAAGTGTTTCATGTCCCTAAATGTCTCTTTGCTATGTTAGGGTACTCTGAGTGTGACATGGTTACAGTCAGTGGCAATTAGAGGCTTTGAAATCCCAGTAATTTGAAAAAAAACAACAGTGGGAATTGATGTTGCGCCAGCCTTCCGGTGTCACTGTGATATCTTTTAACATACTTCAGCAAGGCTCTTAACACACTGTTCAGATGTCATGAAAATGAAGGCTGACTCCAGCACCACGCAAAGACTGGAAGGTACCAGTACTTAAAAAGTGGATCACCACCAAAAGATTCAGGTTGTGGAGTTCTTGTGAAATAGTCAAAAGATAAAACTAGTCTGTCTAATATCTCACCAGAGGTGAGCTGGAAAAGTTACTTTTGCTAACAAAAGAAGACCTGTTGTGATATATAGTTGCAACTTGAGATCTGTTAGTGTGTCCTAACATCCAGAAAAACTGCTGTAAGGAAATGCCTGAGATAAAGGGAGAGTTCAGACATGTTACAAGGAGAACCAGCTGTTGTCCAGACAAGCAGCTCCCTAACATTGCTCCTGGGTCATTGCAGCTGTCTTCACATTCTGAGCTGTTCCCAACTTACATCCCTCCCTCTGCAGACAGAGGAGGCTCATTAACAACTCACATCATTTAAAGGATATAAATAGCCATACAAAAGATGTTATTAAGAAAGTCACAGCTTAAAGGGACAGTGAACCGTAAAATTGTTTTTCCAGTACTTGTTATACCAGCTGCAGAGTATAAAATGTAGGAGAAATTGCATTTTCAGGTTTATTTGTGCATATTAATTAGCTGGCTTTGTGCTTTTAAACCACAGCCTATTACAATCGGTTGAGCTTGCAGGTAATATCATGTGTCCTTATTTTATCACTTTTTCTACACACACCTGCTTCCTTTTATTATATTTGTCTGTAAACCAAAGCTAAATACTTAGAGAGAATAATAGAAAATTAACATTGTATTACGTAAAGGGACATTGTACACTAGCAGGCCCATTTATCAAGCTCCGTATGGAGCTTGAAGGGCCGTGTTTCTGGCGAGTCTTCAGACTCGCCAGAAACACAAGTTATGAAGCAGCGGTCTAAAGACCGCTGCTTCATAACCCTGTCCGCCTGCTCTGAGCAGGCGGACAGGAACCGCCGGAAATCAACCCGATCGAATACGATCGGGTTGATTGACAGCTCCCTGCTGGCGGCCGATTGGCCGCGAGTCAGCAGGGGGCGGCGTTGCACCAGCAGCTCTTGTGAGCTGCTGGTGCAATGTTAAATGTGGAGAGCGTATTGCTCTCCGCATTTAGCGAGGTCTTGCGGACCTGATCCGCAGTGTCGGATCAGGTCCGCAAGCCCTTTGATAAATGGGCCCCTAGATTTTTATTTGCAGAAATGTTTTGTAGATAATCCATTGTGCTGATTTTCAGACTCCTAACCAAGCCCCACAGTGTCAGATGTATACTCGCGTTTACAGACTCCTGCTGGCTCCTGTTTATGTTACCTGTCTTTTCATATGAACAGAGGGGGAAGGGGGTGTCTGCTCTTCTTGCTTTCCCAGCCTCTTTCACTGGGTGTCCCATTTTAACTTTATCAACAGAGCTAAACTGGAAGCTTCTAAGTAAGTTTTTAAAAGATTTTATAATTAATTTTTATATCATTATCTATACATATTCTTCTTTATAGTAGTGTCTACTGCATGCAGTTATATGATAATTGGTGTATACCGTCCCTTTAACTATCCTGCATCCCACTGGGAGTGTAATTTTTCTGCTGGCTGTGTTTACTTCGCTTTATCTATAGCATGAACTCCAGTATAGAAACTTTCATTATAAGTGGGGCTACCATTAAATCAGCTATTTCAAATGCAGAATTGATAGGGGTAAAGGAGCTACTTGTTAACAAGTTCATAAACTCCCAACAGGTAAAATGGATCATTGGGAACTATTTAAAAGGGTGACATTTCTGGATAAACTGTCCCTTTAAGTTTAAAAACAAAAATAACAAAATCATTTTAAAATGTCTTCCTTACAGGGTTTCAGCATGCTGGCGGCACTGTTGTCTATGTCACATTCCACTGTGTACAAAAGCCAATTTGTTAATATTGTTCCAAAATGTAGATTAGATGGGTGCATAGAGCCAATCCCAACCCTATATGGAAGCACTGCATGGGAAAACACATTGGGGGGGCACTGGAAAAATCACCAGAAGCTACAGTGCCTCCTGTGTCTTAATTTTTTAATTAAACTTTAATATGATAATGTTTTAATGGCTGCTATTTTGTTTAAGGACATGAATACCCATTTAAAATGTATAAGTGATTTTCCATGTGTAGGGGATTGTGAACGTTTCATGATCCCATGCACAAATAATTAAGGGGATAGGAAAGTTGCATGATTCAGATAGAGCATGTAATTTTAAGACACTTTTAAATTCACTTCTATTTTTAAATGGGCTTTTTTCTCTTAGTATCCCTTGTTGAAAAATAATATGCACATATCTTACACTAGTGGGAGCTAGCTGCTGATTGGTGGCTACACACATTTGTCTCTTGTGATTGGCTAACTAGATATGTTCAGCTAGGTGCCAGTAGTGCAGTGCTACTCCTTCAGAAAAGGATAACAAGAGAAGGAAGCAAATTTGATAATACTAGTAAATTGGAAAGTTGTTTAAAATTGTATTTTCTATCCAAATCATGAAAAAAAAATGGGGTTTCCTGTCCCTTTAAGTTAATGTATTTTAGCAGTTTATATTAAAACTTCGCTTTAATAATACCAATATACAGTATGTGTATATATATATATATATATATATATATATATAAATATATATATACGTTGATTGGAGTAGCTGTGTTAGTCCAGTGATTTAGATATCAAAACAAGCAAAATGAGCAAAAATAATTTTTTTATTTGACTAACTACCTATACTATAATCGTGTTTGTAACATTTCCATCGCCATCGCCAGTTGCGCGCGCATCCTCAAAGGAATGTTGGCTGCACGAGGCAGCCAAAAGAATCCACCTGGAGAAGCTGCATCACGGTGGATTCCAAAAATGGCAGGGTGGGAATCCCCCTGGATGCAGCGTAGGCAAATGAAGCCTTAAAAAAAAAACACGCAACCGCCCGCATGAAACAACGAAAAAACACGTAACCGCCTCCACGAAATAACAAAAAAACTAACCGCCCGCACGAAGTATAACAAAAAAATCTAACCTCCAGCACAAAGTATTAACAAACACCTAAACCGCCAACCCCCACATCACAAAATAATAAAGTAATTAACCCCTAATCCGCAAATAACATAATTAAAATATTAACCCCTAAACTGCCAACCCCCCACATCGTAATAAACCTAGTTAGCATATTAACCCCTAAACCGCCAAACCCCCACATCGCAATAAACCTAATTAACCTATTAACCCCTAAACTGCCAAACCTCCACATCGCAATAAACCTAATTAACCTATTAACTCCTAAACCGCCAACCTACCACATTGCAATAAACCTAATTAACCTATTATTATTATTATTATCGGTTATTTGTAGAGCGCCAACAGATTCCACAGCGCTAATAGCGCTAACCTATTATCCCCTAAACCACCAAACTCCCACATCGCAATAAACCTAATTAACCTATTAACTCCTAAACCACCATCCCCCCACAATGCAAATAACTAATTTTATTACTGAGCCCCCTAAATTAACCCTAATACTAAGTTACACTTAAAATAATAAAACCTAACATTAAATTACAAAAAATAAAAAACTCTAAAATTACAGAAAAAAAAATAAACAAAATGATCAAAAATTAAAAAATTAAACCTAATCCCTATGAAAATAAAAAAACACCCACTAATCTAAACTACCAATAACCCTTAAAATGGCCTTTTGTAGTGCATTGCCCTAAGTTAAATAGCTATTTTACATTTAAAAAACACTCCCACAAGTCCCCCCATCAGTAAAAAAAACCTACCCACCAAACCCCCCAAAATAAAAAAACCTAACACTAAAAAAACCTAAACTACCCATTTCCCCTAAAGGGGCATTTGTGTGGGCATTGCCCTTATAACAGCATTCAGCTCTTTTACTGCCCTTAAAAGGGCAATCAGCTCTTTTGCAGCCCATTAAATCCCTTATCTTAAAAAAATATTTAAAAAAAAATCCAAAGACTAAGCCCCAAATAGGTACTCATCGTTCCTGAAGTCCGGCAGAGAAGGTCTTCTTCCAGGCGCCTCCATCATCTTCTATCTTCATCAGGAGCTAAGGCGGCACAGAGTGGAGGTGCAGAGCTGGCTTCCCCGATGCACGGATTCTCAGCGGCGGTTCTCAGCGGCGGTCTTCAGCGACGGCGGTCCTCAGCGGCGTGGAGGCTCCTCTTTATGCGATCGTCCATCGCACACGGAAGATTAAATGCAAGATACCCCATATTTATTGGGGTACCTTGCATTCCTATTGGCTGAAATTTAGAAATCAGCCAATAGAATGAGAGCTACGGAAATCTTATTTGAACAGCCAATAGGATTTCAGTAGCTCTAATCCTATTGGCTGATTTCAAAATTTCAGACAATAGGAATGCAAGGCACCCCAAATTGATTGCGGTACCTTCCATTCAATTTTTAGTCTACGCCGGATCGGATGAAGAGGAGCCTCCACGCCGCTGCTGAGGACCACCCCTCCGGATCTGCGCATCAGGGAGGACTGCTCTGCACCTCCGCTCCACGCAATGCCTTCGCACAGGATGAAGGAGCTGCCTGGAAGAAGGCCTTCTCCGCCGGACTTCAGGAACGGTGAGTACCTATTTAGGGCTTAGTTTTAGGATTTTTTTTATTTTTGTTTTTTTTATTTTTAAGATTAGAGATTTAATGGGCTGTAAAAGAGTTTATTGCCCTTTTAGGGTCAATAAAAGAGCTGAATGCCCTTTTAAGGGCAATGCCCATACAAATGCCCCTTTAGGGGCAATGGGTAGTTTAGGTTTTTTTAGTGTTAGGTTTGTTTATTTTGGGGGGGTTGGTTGGGTGGGGGGTTTTACTGTTAGGGGGTAATTGGTAAAAAAATTTAAGTTAAAGAGCAGTTTAATTTAGGCCAATGCTCTACAAAAGGCCATTTTAAGGGCTATTGGTAGTTTAGTATTAGATTATGTGGTGTTTTTATTTTGGGGGGATTTTTTATTTTTATAGGGGTATTAGTTTAGGTTTACATTTTTTATTTTGGATAGCTTTGTTTATTTTTTTCTGTAATTTAAATTTTTTTATTTTTAGTAAAATTAGCTTCGGGGTTTGTACTTTTTAAACATAGACTGGCCTCTGGGCAAGCTTATCGCCTAGTGCATTTATAAGTAGACAAACTTTTAGAAAATGTGTTCATTCCAAAAGGAAAAAGGAAGGAATTTTTATATAATATGCCTTTATGAAATAAGTTACACTTGTATCTGCGTATGCTCACCTTGTTCCAGAGACCACGCATACTTACCTTGTATCTGCGTATGCTCACCTTGTTCCAGAGACCACGCATACTTACCTTGTATCTGCGTATGCTCACCTTGTTCCAGAGACCAAGTATACTTACTTTCTTGAAAGCCAAGCAGACTTACCTGATTTTTTGTCATATAGGGATTAAGCTTTTATGCTTTTTAACTTGTGTGTTTTTCAATAAAGAACTTTATCTTTACGCCTTGAGGCTTGCTGGTCATCTTTGCTGCTGTTACCTGATTTCAGTTTATGCTCACCTTGTTCCTGAAGCTGTACCTATCTGGTATCCTGTGACAGTCTCACCAACAGTACCCCCTGGGAATGTTGTGCCCACTGAGAAACCTGTGTCTACTATACCAGTGACAGCTATCCTTGTACCAACTGTGCCTGCTGTACCTATCTGGTATGTCACCAACAGTACCCGCTGGGTCAGTCAATTCCCTGTTGTTTGCACTTTCCCCAGTGCTAGGACATAACACCATGTTAAAACGAGAAGGCATTCTGACCTCATCATAATGTGTATAAATAAACTGATCAATTTGTGGAATTACCAAAAATAAAGTTATGATGAAGAATTTTTATTGAAGGCAGAGCTTTTTGCACCACTCAAGAGAAGCAGATTGAAGCTGATTAGACTGCACATGCCAAGAATACCAAAGGTATATTATTATTTTTTTAAAGACAACCCAATATCTTTTTTTTTTTTACTTTTTCACAAACTTTGAATTTCTCACTGAAATTATTTACACACAACTACTGCAGTCATAAGACAAATGGTTGTAAAAGGTTCTCTGGGGTCCCCTTTGTTCAGAAATAGCAGACATGCATGGCTTTGCCATTAGTTTTTGGTAATTAGACAGCCACTAATTGCACACCACACTTCTGAAATTCCCAGCAGTGAAGGGGTTAATTAGTTAGTGTGAAGGAGAATGGTATTTTAATGTAGGAACTACACTCCCACCTGACACTTCTCATCTCACTATCCCTCCCAAACATCTCTCCTCCCCAACCAACACCTCTGACCACTGTCTTAGGTACTGGCAGAAAGTCTGCCATTTTTAATTTTTTTTAAAAAAATAATATGTATTTATTTCTTTTTTGCAGTGTAGGATCCCCCATACCCTCCCACCTCCGTGATCCCTCCCAAAAAGCTCTATAACCCTCCCCCATCCCAATGGTGTCCACCATCTTAGGTACTGGCAGCTATCTTCCAGTACCCTGTTATATTTAATTTTTTCTGTAGTGTAGCGGTCTACCCTCCCTGTGATCACTTCTGTGGAGTCCCCCCACCCTCATTCCCCATTTTTTGTGTAGTGTCCATTCCCTCACTCTCCCATCCACAGTATTTTCTGTAGCGTAGGGTCCCACCCCTCCCTCCACCACCGTGCCACCCACCCCCCTCCATCCCTCCCAAACCTCCCACCGGCACAAACGGAGATCACTGTCACTCTCTGTAACGATCAGGCAGTCTGCACTCATATGGTAATGGAGCACCAATCGTGCTCTGTTACCATATGAAGGCAGATACCTGCAGCCCATGAGCCTACCTAAGTATGTTTTTCAACAAAGGATACCTTGACAATTAAGTACATTTGATAAAAGTAAAATGAAAAGTTTGTTAAAATTTCAAGAAACCATGAAAGTTTAGTATTCTCTTTCACAGATCTAAAGAGGTTGATGATGATGATATATATATATATATATATATATATATATATATATATATATATACAGTATCTCACAAAAGTGAGTACACCCCTCACAGTTTTGTAAATATTTTATTATATCTTTTTGTGTGAAAACACTGAAGAAATGACACTTTGCTACAATATAAAGTAGGGAGTTTACAGCCTGTATAACAGTGTAAATTTGCTGCCCCCTCAAAATAACTCAACACACAGCCATTAATGTCTAAACCCTTGGCAACAAAAGTGAGTGCACCCCTAAGTGGAAATGTCCAAATTGTGCCCGGTCCCAAAGTGTCAATATTTTGTGTGGTCACCATTATTTTCCAGCACTGCCTTAACCCTCTTGGTATGGAGTTCACCAGAGCTTTACAGTTGCCACTGGAGTCCTCTTCCACTCCTCCATGATGACATCACAGAGCTGGTGGATGTTAGAGACCTTGCGCTCCCCCCCTCCTTCTGTTTGAGGATGCCCTACAGATGCTCAATAGGGTTTAGGTCTGGAGACATGCTTGGCCAGTCCATCACCTTTACCTTCAGCTTCTTTAGCAAGCCAGTGGTCATCTTGGAGGTGTGTTTGGGGTTGTTATCATGTTGGAATACTGCCCTGCGGCCCAGTCTCTGAAGGGAGGGGATCATGCTCTGCTTCAGTATGTCACAGTACATGTTGGCATTCATGGTTCCCTCAATGAACTGTAGCTCCCCGGTGCCGGCAGCACTCCTGAAAGCCCAGACCATGACACTCCCACCACCATGCTTGACTGTAGGAAAGACACATTTATCTTTGTACTCCTCAACTGGTTGCCGCCACACACACTGACACCATCTGGACCAAATAAGTTTATCTTGGTCTCATCGGACCACAGGACATGGTTCCAGTAATGCATGTCCTTAGTCTGTTTGTCTTCAGCAAACTGTTTGCAGGCTTTCTTGAGCATCATCTTTAGAAGAGGATTCCTTCTGGGACAACAGCCATGCAGACCAATTTGATGCAGTGTGTGGCATATGGTCTGAGCACTGACAGGCTGACTCCCCACCCCTTCAACCTCTGCAGCAATGCTGGCAGCACCCATACGTCTATTTCCCAAAGACAACCTCTGGATATGACGCTGAGCATGTGCACTCAACTCCTTTGGTCGACCATGGCAAAGCCTGTTCTGAGTGGAACCTGTCCTGTGAAACCGCTGTATGCTCTTGCCCACCATGCTGCAGCTCAGTTTCAGGGTCTTGGCAATCTTCTTATAGCCTAGGCCATCTTTATGTAGAGCAACAATTCGTTTTTCTTCTTTCTTCAGATCCTCAGAGAGTTCTTTGCCATGAGGTGCCATGTTAAACTTCCAGTGACCAGTATGAGAGAGTGTGAGAGTGATAACACAAAATTTAACACACCTGCTGCCTATTCACACCTGAGACCTTGAAACACTAATGAGTCACATGACACTGGGGAGGGAAAATGGCTAATTGGGCATAATTTGGACATTTCCACTTAGGGGTGTACTCACTATTGTTGCCAACGGTTTAGACATTAGTGGCTGTGTGTTGAGTTATTTTGAGGGGACAGCAAATTTACACTGTTATACAGGCTGTACACTCACTACTTTACATTGTAGCAAAGTGTCATTTCTTCAGTGCTGTCACATGAAAAGATATAATAAAATATTTACAAAAATGTGAGGGGTGTACTCACTTTTGTGAGATACTGTATATATAAATATTATTATTATCGGTTATTTGTTGACCGCCAACAGATTCTGTATTGCTATAAACATAGACGGAATACAAGGAAACATTTATAGGGATCAGACGGGTAAAGGGCCCTGCCAAGAGTTCCACTGTTGAAGTCAGCTCTAAAGAAGGTGATCTACAAACAGCATGGCTTTTATGCTTACATGCTAAGGGGGTTCAAGGGGATAGCAATTGGGGAGAGGAACTGGTATAAAGAAAGGTTAGTGTAGGTTGTATGCATCCCTGAACAGTAGTGTCTTTAGGGAGCGCTTAAAGCTTTTAAAACTAGGAGCGAGTCTTGTGGAGTGAGGCAGAGAGTTCCACAAGATGGGAGCCAGTCTGGAAAAGTCCTGTAAACGGGAATGTGAGTAGGTAACAAGAGAGGAGGAGAGTAGGAGGTCATGAGCAGAGCGAAGGGGACGGGAGGGAGAATATCTGGAGACAAGGTCTAAGATATAGGGGGGACCAGTGCAGTTGAGAGCTTTGTATGTCAAAGTTTGAATTTTGTGTTTAATCCTGGAGGCAAGAGGAAGCCAGTGAAGGGATTGGCAGAGAGGTGCAGCAGATGAAGAGCGACGTGTAAGAAAGATGATCCTGGCAGAAGCATTCATTATGGAATGTAAAGGAGTTAGGCAGCAGCTGGAGAGACCAGAGAGGACAGAGTTGGAGTAATCGAGGTGGGAAAGGATGAGAGAGGGGATTAAAATCTTAGTTGTGTCTAGTGTAAGGAAATGTCTAATTTTAGAGATGTTTTTAAGGTGGAAGCAGCAGGATTTAGCCAAGGACTGAATGTGAGGAGTGAAGAAAGATCTGAGTCAAGTGTGATCCCAAGACATCTGGCATGCGGGGTAGGGGTAATGATGGAGTTGTCGACAGTTATAGAGAGATTGGGGGTGGAGATTTTCGGAGAAGGGGGGAAATAAGGAGCTCAGTTTTGGAGAGATTTAGCTTGAGGTAGTGAGAGGACATCCAGGAAGAGATGTGAGAAAGACAGTTAGTTACACAGGTTAGCAAGGAAGGAGATAGGTCTGGTGCAGAGAAGTAGATTTGGGTGTCGTCGGCATACAAATGATATTGGAACCCGTGGGACTTTATTAGGGAACCTAATGATGACGTGTAGATTGAGAAGAGAAGGGAACCGAGGACAGAGCCTTGCGGTATCCCAAAAGAAAGTGGTGACGGGGCAGAGGAGGCCCCAGAGAAGGCTACACTAAAGGTACGATTTGACAGGTAGGAAGAGAACCACGAGAGCGCTGTGTCACAAATGCCGAATGATTGGAGGGTTTGGAGCAAAAGAGGGTGGTCGACAGTATCAAAGGCTGCAGACAGATCAAGGAGGATAAACAGAGAGAAATGGCCTTTTGATTTTGCTGTAAGTAGGTCATTGGTAACCTTAACGATTGCTGTGGAGTGATGGGGACAAAATCCAGATTGCAGTGGGTCAAGGAGGGAGTGTAATGTAAGGAAATGGTATAGGCATGCATATACTAGCTTTTTGAGAAGCTTTGAGGCAAGAGGGAGTAGGGAAATAGGATGGTAGTTGGATGGTAAGGTTGGATCAAGAAAAGGTTTATTTGAGGATAGGTGTGACCAGTGCATGTTTCAGAGAAGAGGGAAATATACCGGTGCTGAGGGACAGGTTGAAAATGTATGTGAGTATAGGGGTAAGGGTAGAAAAGAGGGAGGGGAGTAGCTGTGAGGGGATAGGATCAAGGGGACAGGTAGTGAGGTGAGAGCGCAGTATAAGTACAGAAACTTCTTCCTCAGTAACAGGGGAGAAGGAGCTAAATTTATGGCTATGTGGGTTGTGGTTGATTTACAAGCGTTTGAGGGGGCGAGAGAATGGAACTATGTTGTTAGCTGATTTAATTTCTGATGGAGTCGATTTTGTTATTGAAGTGGCTGGCAAAGTCTTGAGCTGACAGGGAAGTTGTATTAGGGGGTGGGGGTGGGCGGAGAAGAGTATTGAAAGTGAAAAACAGACGTTTTGGGTTTGAAGAAAAAGTAGAGATAAGAGTAGAGAAGTAGTGTTGCTTATAGAGATTAAGGGCAGAATAGTAGGAGTTCAAAATTAACTTGTAATAAAGGAAATCAGCTGAACTCCGAGATTTTCTTCAGTGCCGCTTAGCAGTACAGGAACATCTGATAAGTACCATGTTAGAGGAGTATGCCAGGGCTGAGGAGGAGTTTGTAATTTCCGAGCTATGGTAAGAGGGGTTAGATTGTCAAGGACCGATGTAAGGGTGGAATTATAGTGGCAGATAGATTGGTCAGGGCAGAAAAAGGAAGAGATGGATGAGAGAAGAGGTTCAAAGTCATTAGCAAGCTGTTGCTGATCTAATGACATAATGCTTCTGTGAAGTTTGATGTAAGGGTGGAATTATAGTGGCAGATAGATTGGTCAGGGCAGAAAAAGGAAGCGATGGATGAGAGAAGAGGTTCAAAGGAATTAGCAAGCTGTTGCTGATCTAATGACATAATGCTTCTGTGAAGTTTGGTGTGAGGAGTAGAAGGAGGGAGAGTTGTAGGGGGGAATGAGATGTTGCAAGTGAAGAGATGGTTCTCAGAAAGAGGAAAAGGAGAGTTTGTGAAGTTTGAAATAGTGCATTGATAGCCAAAGATCAGGTCAAGAGAGTGAGAGAGTGGGAGAGTCAGTCCATTGTGACAGACCGAAAGAGGAAGTGAGTTGCCGAAGTTGTTTTGCAGAGGAGGCAGTAGGATTGTCAAGAGGGATGTTGAAATTGCCAACAATGAGGGCAGGGGTGTCTGTGAAAAGGAAATAAGGTAGCCAGGCAGCCAAATGATCTAGAAATTGAGTTGAGGAGCCAGGGGATCAGTATATGACTGCAACACGTATAGAGAGGGGAGAGAATAAGCAAATCATGTGGGTTTCGAATGGGGAAAATGTGAGGGAAGAGATGGGATGTATTTGTTGAAAGGTGGAACAAGAGGAAAGTAAAATACTTAACCAACCACCTTATATACAGTCATGGCCAAAAGTATTGACTGTCCTGCATTTCTGTCAGTTAATGCACAACATCACCCAGAAAATTGTTGCAATTATAAATGTTTTGGCATTCTCATGTTTATGTCTTTTGTTTGTATTGGTATGACACAAAAAAGTGAAGAGAAAAAAGCCAAATCTGACACATTCCACGCAAAACTTCAAAAATGGACTGGACAAAATTATTGGCACCCTCAATTTAATATTTGGTAGCACAAATTGCTTCCTGTAACCATCAACAAGTTTCTTTCACCTCTCTACTGGAATTTTGGACCACTCTTCTTTCGCCAACTGCTCCAGGTCTCTTAGATTGGAAGGTTTCCTTTTCCCAACTGCTGTTTTGAGATCTCTCCACAGGTGCTCTATGGGATTGAGATCTGGACTCATTGCTGGACAGTTCAATACTCTCCAGCGCTTTGTCTTAAACCATTTCTGGGTGCTTTGGGTCATTGTCCTGCTGTAAGACCCATGACCTCTGATGGAGACCCAACTTTCTGACACTGGGCCTTACATTGCACCACAGAATTCTTTGGTAGTCTTTAGATTTCATAATGCCATTTACACAGTCAAGACATCAGTGAACCTCCACCATGTTTGACTTTAGGGACTGTATTCTTTTCTTTAAAAGCTTCATTTATTTTTCTGAAAACACTAGAATGATGGGCTTTACCAAAAATCTGTAATTTTGTTTCATTATTATTTTTTGTATTATTATTATCGGTTATTTGTAGAGCGCCAACAGATTCTGCAGCGCAGTTTCATCTGTCCACAACACATTGGCTTCCTCAGGTAAATTTTGGCAAACTCCAATCTGGCTTTTTTTATGTTTCTGTGTCAGCAGTGGGGTCCTCCTGGGTCTCCTACCATAGCGTCCCTTTTCATTCAGATGGTGACATATAGTGCGAGCCGATACATTTATACCCTGTGCCTAAATGTCAGCTTGAATTTGTCTGGATGTTGATAGGGGTTCTTTATCTACCATTCGAACAATCCTTTGTTGCAATCTGTGATCAATTTTTCTCTTTCTTCCACGTCCAGGGAGATTAGCTACAGTGCCATGGGCTGTAAACTTCTTAATAATGTTGCGCACAGTGGACACAGGAACATTAAGATCTCTGGAGATGGACTTGTAACCTTAAGATTCTCCATGCTTTTCCACAATTTTTGTTATCAAATCCTCAGATAATTATTTGCTGCTCTTTCTCTTCTCCATGCTCATTGTGGCACACAGTGACACACAACAGAAAGGTTGAGTCAATTTTTCACCATTTAACTGGTTGCTGGTGTGAGTTCTATATTTTCAGCACCTGTTAATTGATACAGGTGAGTTTAATTACAAATAACAGGAGCTTTACAAACTTGGAATGCAATTATTTTTTACAATTTTGAGAAGGTGCAATAATTTTGTCCAGTCCAGTTTTGGAGTTTTGCATGGAATGTGTCAGATTTGGCTTTTTTCTCTTTACTTTTTTGTGTCATACCAATACAAACAAAAGAAAAAAACATGAGAATGCCTAAACATTTGTAATTGCAACAAATTTCTGGGCGAAGTGGTGCATTATCTGACAGAAATGCAGGGGTGCCAATATTTTTGGCCATGACCGTAGCTCTAAATTCCCTTGTTTTGATATACTTTAAAGAATGCTAAGTAAATGCAAAGAGGTAAAAAAAATAAGACAAGACATGCTCACTAGCAATTTTATTATTATTTTTTATACTTCTTTATTTGTCAAGACTTGGGGGCCGATTTATCAAAGCGTCAATCTCGGTGCATTCGCTGGAGTCAATACGCTTGCCAGACATCGCTGCCATGAATCCACATACAACGCCCTAATTTAATAAAAAGTCTGTCAAAAACGCACGCGTCAAGTACGGAGCGATGAGCATCAGACTGTTGATAAATAAGAGTAATCGATGTTGTGGATATTCTGTTTTTTTCCAACTTTATTTATACCATATCATTACTGTTCATGAACAAGCACATTTCTCTAAAGCTAATCTTTTATTTTTCATCTGTTAATGTCCAAGAAGTAGCTAGATTTATACCTGAACAAAGAATATCTTAAAGAAAGTTATTTTCTATGTTTTTGCTATAAAAAAAATCTGATATATGATATTTTCAATTAAATTAATGTGTATTTGTATTTCTAGAAATCCTGATATGACTATCTCATGTTTTTTTTCTTTGCACATACTTGTATATATACTGTATGTGTTATATCAGAAATCTTTTCCAAATATATTTACATGTCCCTAAATTTTATTTTGTTCTAAAAATGTTGTCTTTCATATCTTTGTGTTTATTTATACCACTACATTATATGTATATAGTGTAAAAAAAAATTATTCTGAGGAAGAATAATTGTGAATATAACATTTATTCAGGGTATCATGTATTTTTTGCAAACAATGGATATTTTTAGAGCTGGGCCAGTTTTCTCTCTGCACCTGTGTAACCCTTCCTGATTGCAGCACCCCTACACATGGGTTATAAAGTCGGCTGGCATATAAGATGACATTTCTTAATGAAAATGAAATTCAAGAGAAGGAAGAAAAACACTGAAAATATCATGACAGTAAAGAGGGGATTTTAATTTCTGCTGTATCTGATTCATGACAGTTTAATGCTAGGTGGACTATCCCTTTGAGCTATCAGCTTAAGATAATATTGAATCAAGCATCATTCGATTTTTAAAATCATTGTCAAAAATATTATACTCTGTGTCCTAATGTCATCATCAATGTTTAACTTTAATACTAATTTCACATATACATACTTTCAAAGTATAAATACACAATGTAACAAATGGCACTTACAAGTTTTGATGAGTAATTAATGACATTAATGATGAAGCAATTTGATTCGTTAGTGATAGTGCATTTCCCAATCAAAAGTGTTTATGTTTCTGTGTAAGCAGTAGGGTCCTCCTGGGTCTCCTACCATAGTGTCCCTTTTTTATTCAGATGGTGACATATAGTGCAAGCCGATACATTTGTACTCTGTGCCTGAAGGTCAGCTTGAATTTGTCTGGATGTTGATGGGGTTCTTTATCCACCATTGGAACAATCCTTTGTTGCAATCTGAGATCAATTTTTCTCTTTCGTCCACGTCCAGGGATATTAGCTACAGTGCCATAGGCTGTAAACTTCTTAACAATGTTGCACACAGTGGACACAGGAACATTAAGATCTCTCAATCAGCCAATAGGATTGAGCTTGCATTCTATTTGCTGATTGGAACAGCCAATAGAATGCAAGCTAAATCCTATTGGCTGATTGGATAGAATTCTATCAGCCAATTGAAATTCAAGGGACGCCATCTTAGATGACGTCACTTAAAGGAACCTTCATTCCAGAAGAGTCGTTGTAAGAAGAGGATGCTCCGCGCCGGATGTCTTGAAGATGGACCCGCTCCGCGCCGGATGGATGAAGATAGAAGATGCTATCTGGATGAAGACTTCTGCCCGTCTGGAGGACCACTTCTGCTGGCTTTGATGAAGACTTCTCCCGGCTTCATTGAGGACTTCTTGCCGCTTGGATGAAGACTTCTCCCGGCTTCATTGAGGATAGATGTCCAGTCTTCAAAACTGTAAGTGGATCTTCGGGGGTTAGTGTTAGGCTTTTTTAAGGCTTTATTGGGTGGGTTTTATTTTTAGATTAGGGGTTTGGGCACTTGAAAAAGAGCTAAATGCCCTTTTAAGGGCAATGCCCATCCAAATGCCCTTTTCAGGGCAATGGGGAGCTTAGGTTTTTTTAGTTAGGTTTTTATTTGGGGGGTTGATTGTGTGGGTGGTGGGTTTTACTGTTGGGGGTTGTTTGTATATTTTTTACAGGTAAAAGAGCTGATTTCTTTGGGGCAATGCCCCGCAAAAAGGCCCTTTTAAGGGCTATTGGTATTTTAGTTTAGGCTAGGGTTTTTTTTTATCTTGGGTGGGCTTTTTTATTTTGATAGGGCTATTAGATTAGGTGTAATTAGTTTAAAGATCTGATAATTTATTTTTTTATTTTGTGTAATTTAGTGTGTTTTTTTGTTTGTAATTTAGGTAATTGTATTTAATTTATGTAATTGATTTAAGTGTAGTGTAAGGTTAGGTGTTAGTGTAACTCAGGTTAGGTTTTATTTTACAGGTAAATTTGTATTTATGTTAGCTAGGTAGTTAGTAAATAGTTAATAACTATTTAGTAACTATTCTACCTAGTTAAAATAAATACAAACTTGCCTGTAAAATAAAAATAAACCCTAAGCTAGCTACAATGTAACTATTAGTTATATTGTAGATAGCTTAGGGTTTATTTTACAGGTAAGTATTTAGTTTTAAATAGGAATTATTTAGGTAATGATAGTAGGTTTTATTTAGATATATTTGAATTATATTTAAGTTAGGGGGTGTTAGGGTTAGGGTAGACATAGGTTTAGGGGTTAATAAGTGTATTTAAGTGGCGGCAATGTTAGGGGTGCCTGATTAGGGGTTAATAATATTCAGCTAGTGTTTGCGATGTGAGAGTACGGTGGTTTAGGGGTTAATATGTTTATTATAGTGGCGGCGACGTTGGGGCGGCAGATTAGGGGTTAATAAGTGTAGGTAGGTTGCAGCGACATTAGGGGTGGGAGATTAGGGGTTAATAAATATAATGTAGGTGTCAGCGATGTTGGGGGGGTGTTAGGGTTAGGGTTAGACATAGGTTTAGGGGTTAATAAATTTAGTATAGTGGCGGCGACGTTGGGGGCAGATGATTAGGGGTTAATAAGTGTATGTAAGTGGCGACGATGTTAGGGGTGGCTGATTAGGGGTTAATAATATTTAACTAGTGTTTGCGATGTGGGAGAATGGTGGTTTAGGGGTTAATATGTTTATTATAGTGGTGACGACTTTGGGGCAGCAGATTGGGGTTTTAAAGTGTAGGTAGGTTGCGGCGACATTGGGGGCGGGAGATTAGGGGTTAATAAATATAATGTAGGTGTCGGCGATGTTGGGGCAGCAGTTTAGGGGTTAATAAGTATAATGTAGGTGTTGGCGATGTCGGGGGCGGCAGATCATGGGTTAATAAGTATAAGATTAGGGGTGTTTAGACTCGGGTTTATGTTAGGGTGTTAGGTGTAAACATAAATTTAGTTATCCCGTAGGAATTAATGGGGCTGCGTTACTGAGCTTTACGCTGCTTTTTTGCAGGTGTTAGGCTTTTTTTCAGCCGGCTCTCCCCAATGATGTCTATGGGGAAATTGTGCACAAGCACGTAAAACCAGCTCACCGCAGTTTTCAGCAGCGCTGGTATTGGAGTGCGGTATGGAGCTCAATTTTGCTCTACGCTCACTTCTTGCCTGATAACGCTGGGTTTTTGTAAACCTGTAATACCAGCGCTGTAGGGAAGTGAGCGGTGACAATAACATGCAAGTTAGTACCGCACCCCTCATAACACAAAACTTGTCTAGCCGTTTGAGAATATTTAAAAAAATATTTAACTAGCAAGGTCAGTAGTCAAAACCTAGTTTTATCAGTACTCACTAAATAAATGAAATATATAACTCTGGAACAATTGTATTATTTTTATCCTGTAATATAAAAGGACAAGTGTGTTTGTCCGAAGCTGTCATGCGCAGTAGAGACTGCACGAGGACAAACACACCTGGCCTTCTACAGACTGACCTCCTGGCATCTGGACCGGGTGTAAGGAGGGCGTGGCCTGGGCGGGGCCAGATGTGATGTGGGCAGTGGCGGGTGTGCCGTGGGCGGGGCAGGCTGCGGCCATGTGAGAGCTCAAAAGAGGGGAGATAGAGAGAGAGCAAACGAGAGGGAGAGAGACAGCAAAAGAGAGGAGGGGGAGAGAGAGCAAAAGAGGGGGGATATAGAGAGCAAAAGAGAGGGGAAGAGAGAGCGCAAAAGAGAGGGAGGAAAAGAGAGGGCGAGAGAGAGAACAAAAGAGAGGGGAGAGAGAGCAAAAGAGAGGGGAGAGAGACAGCAAAAGAGAGGGGGAGAAAGGGGGAAAAGGAAATGTATGCTTACCTGATAAATTTATTTCTTTTACAATATGACAAGTCCACGGATTTCATCCTTACTTATGGAATATCGCCTCCTGGTCAGCAGGAGGAGGCAAAGAGCTCCACAGCAGAGCTGCATAAATAGCTCCTCCCTTCCCCCCCAACCCAGTCATTCGACCAAAGTTAGGAAGAGAAAGGAAAAGCCAAGGAGCAGAGGTGACTGAAGTTTAACAAAAATAAAAACCTGTCTTTAGAAAAGTAACAGGGTGGGCCGTGGACTCATCATATCATAAAAGAAATAAATTTATCAGGTAAGCATAAATTTCCTTTTCTTTTACAAGATAAGACGAGTCCACGGATTTCATCCTTACTTATGGGATACAATACCAAAGCTATAGGACACGGATGAAAGGGAGGGACAAGACAGAGACCTAAACGGAAGGCACCACTGCTTTAAGAACCTTTCTCCCAAAAACAGCCTCAGATGAGGCAAAAGTATCAAATTTGGAAAATTTGGAAAAAGTGTGAAGAGACGACCAAGTTGCAGCCTTGCAAATCTGTTCAACAGAAGCATCATTTTTAAATGCCCATGAGGAAGCCACAGCCCTAGTAGAATGAGCCGTAATTCGTTCTGGAGGCTGCTGTCCAGCAGTCTCATATGCAACACGGATGATACTCTTCAGCCAAAAAGAAAGAGAGGTAGCCGTAGCTTTCTGACCCCTACGTTTACCAGCAAAAACAACAAATAATGAAGATGTCTGACGAAAATCCTTAGTCGCCTGTAAGTTGAACTTCAAGGCACGGACTATGTCCAGATAATGTAACAGACGCTCCTTCTTAGAAGAAGGGTTAGGACACAAGGAAGGAACAACAATTTCCTGATTAATATTCTTGTTAGAAACAACCTTAGTAAGAAAACTAGGTTTGGTATGTAACACCACCTTATCAGAATGGAAAATAAGATAAGGAGAATCACATTGAAAAGCCGAAAGTTCAGAAACTCTGCGAGCAGAAGAAATAGCAACCAAAAATAAAACTTTCCAAGATATTAACTTAATATCTATGGAATGCATGGGTTCAATTGGAACCCCTTGAAGAACATTAAGAACTAAATTCAAACTCCAAGGAGGAGCAATTGGTCTAAACACAGGCCGGATTCTAGTCAGGGCCTGACAAAAAGATTGAACATCTGGAACATCTGCCAGACGCTTGTGTAACCAAATAGACAAAGCAGAAATCTGTCCCTTTAAGGAACTTGCTGACAACCCTTTCTCCAATCCTTCTTGGAGAAAAGATAAAATCCTGGGAATCCTAACCCTACTCCATGAGTAGCCCTTGGATTCGCACTAATAAAGATATTTACGCCATATCTTATGATAAATTTTTCTAGTAACAAGCTTGCGTGCCTGAATCAAGGTATCAATGACCGCATCAGAGAACCCCTGCTTAGATAAAATCAAGCGTTCATTCTCCAAGCAGTCAGATGCAGAGAAATTAGATTCGGATGACAAAATCTGCATAATCTCCATTCCACTGTCTGAGCATGCTCAGTTGTAGAGGTCTGAGATGAAAATGAGCAAACGGAATGATGTCCATTGCTGCCACCATCAATCCAATTACCTCCATGCACTGAGCCACTGATGGCCGAGGATTGGACTGAAGGGTTCGCATGTATTCAGAATCTTTAACTTTCTGACTTCCGTCAAGAAGATTTTCATGGATACAGAATCTATTAGAGTTCCCAGGAAAGGAACCCTTGTCTGTGGAATTAGTGAACTCTTTTCTAAATTCACCTTCCACCCATGAATCCTTAGAAAGGACAGAACCATGTTGGTATGAGACTTTGTCAGTTGATAAGACGACGCCTGGATCAGAATATCATCCAGATAAGGCGCCACTGCAATGCCCCGCGGTCTGAGAACCGCCAGCAGTGACCCTAGAACCTTAGTGAAGATCCTGGGTGCCGTGGCCAGCCCAAAAGGTAGAGCCACGAACTGAAAATGTTTGTCCAGGAAGGCAAAACTTAGGAACTGGTGATGATCTTTGTGGATAGGAATATGAAGCTATGCATCTTTTAAGTCCATGGTAGTCATATATTGACCCTCCTGGAACAATGGAAGAATTGTCCGAATAGTCTCCATCTTGAAGGATGGGACTCTGAGAAACTTGTTTAGACTCTTGAGATCTAAAATGGGTCGGATCGTTCCCTCTTTTTTGGGAACCACGAAAAGGTTTGAGTAAAACCCCTGCCCCTGTTCCTGTTTTGGAATGGGACAAATTACTCCCATAGTGGAGGGGTCTTTTACACAATGTAAGAATGCCTCTCTTTTTATCTGGTCTACAGACAATCGTGAAAGAAGAAATCTTCCCCTTGGGAG
This sequence comes from Bombina bombina, assembly GCF_027579735.1. Taxonomy (NCBI): domain Eukaryota; kingdom Metazoa; phylum Chordata; class Amphibia; order Anura; family Bombinatoridae; genus Bombina; species Bombina bombina. Next base: position 427,382,584 of record NC_069500.1, on the reverse strand, counting down.
GGAATTTTTGAACTCCAGTTGATACCCTTTGGACACGATTTATAGTGTCCAGGGATCCTGAACATCTCTTATCCAAGCCTGGACAAAGAGAGAAAGTCTGCCCCTACTAGATCCGGTCCCGGATCGGGGGCCGCCATTCATGCTGTTTTGGGGGCAGCAGCGGGCTTCTTGGGTTGTTTACCCTTGTTCCAAGCCTGATTGGGTCTCCAGACGGGCTTGGCTTGTGCAAAGTTCCCTTCCTGTTTAGCGGAAGAGGAAGAAGGGACTCCCTTGAAATTTTGAAAGGAACGAAAATGGCTCTGTCTCCTTTGTTTAGATGTCTTATCCTGAGGGAGGAGGTGACCCTTACCTCCCGTAATGTCAGAAATTATCTCTTTCAATTCAGGTCCGAAAAGGCTCTTTCCTTTGAAAGGGATAGCCAAAAGCTTAGATTTAGAAGACACATCCGCAGACCAAGATTTTAACCATAAGGCTCTGCGTGCTAAAATGGAAAATCCTGCATTCTTAGCCGCCAACTTTGTGATCTGAAAAGCGGTATCCGTAACAAAAGAATTGGCCAGCTTAAGGGCCTTAATTCTATCCATTATTTCTTCCAAAGGAGTCTCAGTCTTAAGGGACTCTTCTAAGGCGTCAAACCAAAAGGCAGCCGCAGTTGTGACTGGTACAATGCAGGCCGTTGGTTGTAAGAGAAACCCTTGATGAACAAATAGCTTTTTTAGAAGACCCTCCAATTTCTTATCCATAGGGTCTTTGAAAGCACAACTGTCCTCAATAGGAATAGTCATACGCTTAGCCAGGGTAGATATAGCTCCCTCCACCTTAGGGACCGTTTGCCAAGAATCCCGCACTGTGTCAGCTATAGGGTACATTTTCTTGAATATAGTGGAAGAGGAGAATGGGATACCCGGTCTTTCCCA